>NC_056621.1:14832408-15032408 GCF_018340385.1 Cyprinus carpio | reverse complement strand
ATATATATATATATATATATATATATATATATATACTATATATATATATATATATATATATATATATATATATATATATACATATATACTATATATATATATATATATATATATATATATATTATTATTATTAAGATATATATATATTTGAGTGGACTATTTGAGTGGACTAGCTGTAGTGCTGTGATGTAACAACACTGCCATCTACAGTCAATTATATGTAACAAAATAAGAGTTTATTTCTGTTATGCATAGGCTATTTTTTAAATATTTTCTAATATGTTATAAATAGTGAAAATTGTGTATATTCATAACATTATCATATAAAGTTTCTTAAATTAAAAAAAAAACTACAAATTTAAATAAAATAAAGTTAAACAAAAAATCAACCTCTTTCCGTATAAATGACCAATCAAGTGTACTGTAGTACTGTAGTTCTGATCAAGTGTGTATGTAATGCAGAGACAGCGAATCCTAGTGGTTTAAATCTGCAACCTCTTGGTTAAAACTCTCCCTGAAGGGCTGTCTCCATGCTGTACTAACATGTATGGGAATATGTCTGTGTAGTCAGCAGGATAACATTCAGAAGAAGCTAAAATGTGGCAGACTAAAATGTGCCAAGGAAAGAAAGTCTGATATATTTAAGACGCCCTTGATTCTTAAATATAACCCTTTTTATCTTTTTACCCGTGCATCATAATGACTCCAACATGCATGTTTAAGTATCAAAATGCCTAATTTTTAATACAACGAAAGTTAATTAAAATAATGATGTGTTGTGTTTGACATTTTGTGACATAATTATAAATTTTATTAGACTGTAGACAATTTCATGTGCTCTGTATAAATTAACTCACTTTTTAGTGAATTAATGTAAATGAATTACCCTCTCTAAATACAATAAATTTGTCTACTTGTTCTACAACATTTTCTGTTAGAAAGCGGGTATTGTAGCTGTGCACTTCCTGTCTTCATAGCACTGACAAGTGAATTTGTTTTTCCAGTAAGTGAGATCACTTGGAGAGGGGGTCCCCGTGACCACATATTTCCCATCTTTCCTACTGATTTGGTGGCTTTCTGAACTAATGTGGAGGTAATCATCGGAGTTGTAGTTTTTGCGGACACAGCGTCCATTGCCTTGACAGAGACTTTTGCTACAGAGCTGGGCCGCAGAGGTGACATTGGCAATGTAAGGGTTTAAAGTATCAGACAGGTATGCAGACAAGGCTTCACATGAGGTCTGAAAGGAAAGAGAAACATTCAAATTATTGTAATTTTTTTCATGCTTATGTCATGTCACTCCAAAAACAGGATTTTCTTTCTTTCTAAATTACCTTGTCTTTGTAATCAGCACTAGCCCCCCATAGCACAGCCCCGGAAGCTCCCAGGGCTGCACTCTCACCGATACTGCTTACCAAATCAATCTATAGAAAAACAGACAGCATATTACTGCAAGAAACCTATATGGCCAAGAGCTGTGGTTTTCAGGAGTACCCTCAACACTGTGCATTCTGGATGTCTCCTTTGACACCCATTTCAGGCCTTGAAGCAGGGGTTTCATACTCAGCTCCTGGAGGGCCACAGTCCTACAAAGTTTAGTTCAAACATTGCTCCAACACAAATTCTTGTAGTTTTCAAGTATCCCTAAAGAACTTTATTAGCTGGATCAGGTGTGTTTAATTAAGATTGTAGCTAACGCTGCACTCAATTTACATGCGGCTACTACGGTTTCTCTTCTGTTGATGCACTGAGCAGCCATATTATATTCTGAAGTTGGAATTGTTGTGATTCCTAGTCAGAACTCAGACTTGGGAGGGTGTTCCAGTTAAAAGTTCCTACTAACTCAGAATTTCCACCTTTTGAGTACAAATTGGAATCTAGCATATATTCTGCCAGGCTGTGGCTCTCCAGGAAGTCAGTTTGACACCCCTGTCTCGAGTCTCAGCTGATGAGTTGAATCAGGTGTGCTTGATTAAGGAGACATTAAAAATGTGTTGTTCCAGGAATGTGTTTGAGAATGACTGGCCTAGACCAGATGTGTCCAGTTTTGCTCCTGGAAGATGACTGTCCTTCAGAGTTTAGCTCCAACCCCAATTAAACACACCTGAACCAGTTAATCAAAAGGGCTTGTTTGAGATGAGTCTAGCCTTGCCTGAAATGTAAGCGAGAGTAGACGCCTCAGTGAGGGGAGGGCAGGGAAATAAGTGCAGTCAAAGTGGACAGTTCTGACCTCTCGAAGCAGAACTGATACCTACTTGATCAAAGGTGGATATCAAGTTATACTGTAGCTATATGATATAATTTCAGTTCTGTTGTTTTTATATGAAAATAAGATAAACTACTTGCTAATTAATTCCATTCGAAAGATGTATTTATGATCCATTTTTACTTTAATACAAACATGTAGTTTAGAATTTTTTTTTTAGAAATATGAAAACAATTGCATATTTCACACAGAGATCGCACTGTCATGGTGTTTGGGAATATTCATGTATAATTTAAACACAATTACATGATATCAGATATAAAAAGCAAACATTTTAGAAGATAATGCAACATCATGCTTGTTAGAACCAATGAGCATTAAGCCGTGTCGTCAGCAAGTTGTTGCCTGTCGTGCTTTTGGTCAACAACTGCATGGCCAACTCGCTGTTGCAAGAGAGTTTTGGTATACGTCGGCATGACATCACAGGAAAGACAACTGCACTCTGATGCATTTCTTAATTGGAATGCATCTTGCGGGGATCACCCATGATCAGTTCTTCGCAGATTTTGCTCATCTCAAACAAGCCTAAGGTCTTCAGACTTACTATAAAATTTGGAGCTGTGATTAAAAATGTTGAGTTTTTAGGAGATTTTTTTCATATTATTGATGTATAATGTATTTTGCATGTATTGGTTGTACCTTAGTTGATATGTTTTGCCATGGTCAATAACAACCAGTAGTCTCCATACTGTACCTCATTCATGTAAAGCTCCTTTTGGTCTCTTAAGAGAGGCCGTAGGTAGACGTAGACTGGTGCAGTGTGGCGACGTTTTGGCAGGGCTGCCACTCTTGTTGCCTCTTGCACCTGGTGACGAACAAACAGTGCAGCGCTCCTGCTTCCGCTCACAGAAACTGGCAGATATGCTGATGGGTAAAGTGCAGTGCTAACCTCCCACAGCCAGAGCAGCTCGTTGTTCAGCTGTTTTGTGTGATCTGAGCATGTACCTGTATAGTTTGACTCCTCAAAGTCATAGTTATAGCAGTCTGGGAACAAGTAGTAGCCCCACAGATGCAGAGGTCGAAGATTGATTCCCATTTTCAGAGTTTCTTCCATGAAACGTCTGGCTTCATGCTGGAATTGTAGTCTGGCTTCACTGAATGCCTGTTGCGGGTCAAGGGAAGAATTCTGCTGGAGGGTGTAGTTGACGGACAAGTCTTTGTAGATCTTCTTGTCATCGAAATTCCGGTCAAACATTGGAAGCCACTCTTCCCAATCCATGACAGCGAGACCAGTGGTTGAGTCCAGAATGTACTGGGTAAACTCTTCCTTAGCTTTATCCAAACTAGCAGACAGGTTGCCCCTCTGCGGGATTCCGCCATTATACTCTTTCAAGGAGTGGAGGTCTACATAGGGGTAAAGGCCAATTCGATTTTTGTAGAACAGGGTCAGGGATTGATTGCGTTCCCTGGCAGGTGTGGTGACCGCCTGGAACAGCGATAAATCTAGAGGGACCTTCAGTTGTTGGCATTTAGAAATAGGAGCATTCCATAACAGCACAAAAGGCCTATGGAAGAGAGGAACTACTGTTGGTGGAGGAGACAGTGATGTTATAAGATGCCCGAATGTAATGAAGAGAAAGGTGTAAAATGGTAAACGTTGTTTCCTTTGGTCTCCCATCTGCGTACAACGATTGAGATTTAAAAAATTATAATAATGTTTTAAAATAAGTAAAACATTTGTTCAGCAGTATCTTATAAGATTGTTTTGGCACAATAAAATACAGCATTGCAGAAATAAACCCTGAAGTATTCACATTATCTTTGCTAGAACAACGTGACAAATGGTATGCATTTTTAAAACATTCTTGTGTGGTGGTTTGTCTAGAGCTTTCTTATAATTCATCAGAAATATGTGGAACTAGGAGATGTCTTTATAATTAAAATGCATATTCTTAGTTAGTTTGAGATTTAGAAATAATGAGTATCTTACCGTAACAAATGGGTTTCTCCTGTAGCAAAAATCAAATGTAGCTTGCTCAGGGTCCTGTTAAATATTAGCAGAGGTCAATGTTTAAAAACGCAAGACTGTGCTTGTTGTATGTAACTGGAAAAGCATTAGTGTAGTTAGAAATGATCAATATGTTCTCTGGTTGCTTTTAAAACCCATTTCCTAAACATCAGGTCACCTAGGCCTAAATCGACTTTATATTTAATGGTATACCAAAAGGTTGTTGTTTCTTTTCATACAATCATTTTGTACTTTTGGAATGCAAGGAATATCCAAATCTCACTTTTACTGTATGTGTGGATCATTATCTTATTCAAACTGGTAAAAGACGATCATTTTTGAGTTCAGACCTCTTCGAAACTTAAGGTAATTGTACAGACATTAGAAGATTGTGTTTGGTTTCGATTTTTTTATTTATTTTTTCTATTATTTGAACTTTTCATATTTACCTATACCTGTATTTTTGAATCATGTCAAAACCTCAGCACCAACTGAAATGTAAAATATGGTGGAGGGGACATTTGGGTTGCTTTGCTGCCTCAGGGCCTGGACAGCTTGCTATTATCAATGGTAAAATGAATCCCCAAGGTTATCAAGACCCTTTACAGGAAAATATAATGCCATCTGCCAGTTGAAGCTCAACAGAAGTTGGGTATAATGTGATCAGATGATGACCCAAAGGGGGAGGCTTTACAATTTATTAGGTCACATACATTTTACTCCGTGCACTGTGAATATTTACCTAAATGTCATGTTTAATAAAGGGATTAAAATGTAAGCAGACTTGTTTGGAAATTGATGTACGGGTGGCTTAGTTGAAGATCAGATCAAATTGTATAACAAATTGTTGAAGAAATCTGGGTAGATACAAAGTATTTGCATAGTTGTTGCTTTTCTTTTTCTTTCTTTTTTTATTATAATGCATTCCAAGATTTTGACCATGAGAATCAAGACCAGGTTACAATCCTTTATTTGCAGTGCATCAAGACTCAAGCAACATTTGTCTTCATTGAGTATTTGATTAAGGGTATTGCTTAATGTATATTAAAAAAAAAAAAAAAAAAAAATCAAGTAATGGATTACACATTGCATAAATGACTGATTTTGAGATTAATAAAAAATAACTGTGAAAATATATTTTGGAGAACTTTAGCACTGAGGTAAAAAAAAAAAAAAAGACACTGACCAATAATGAAGGCTCTGATAATAGCGCCTCATACAATTACAGTCTACATGCAACAAAATGTGGCATTTTAGAAAACTGTACATATTGAGTCAAAACGGGTCAGAAGATAAAACATGATAAAACATGGTCTGATTATCCTTCAACCTGAAACTGGACATGTAAGACAATCTGTAGACCTCTATTACAGTTCGTAGATTTTGCTAATTAAAAGTATTCAAAGTACTGAAAGATGTTGAGGCATAATACTTTTCTTTGTTTTTTTAGTATCAATCATTCTGGCTTCATTCAAACAAGACCAAAAAAAAAGACAGTTAAACGTACAATCATAATGAGTTTTCACGCACCACAGCATTCTGTGGTTTAGCAAATGCAGACTTACATGTGTAAACAAACATCTTCATAATCTTTGGTTTAACACATTTCAGGAATTTGGGGGACAAAAACAACAAAATGAGACTTTGTACTTCAATGAAATTCAACTAGCTTCAACTCTGGCTGTGTCCACTGAGTTTTCTCATCATTAATATGATGAGTACAATGATTTATTCTAGTGTGCAATATTGATAAAAGCTTAAAATATGATGAAAGATATAAAGATTAATTGTTTCATGTAATGGTATAATGACAAACTTGTCATGTTGGCATTTGTACTGTTTTATACAACTTTCAATAAAATGAGAACAGTAACATCTGAGCATGATTTTGTGTATACTATCTGTTTTTTTTTTTTAGAATATTATAAACTGAGGCACATTTTATTTTTTAATTTTATTATGATTTTAACCATTAGGGCTAAGGATTATTTTGACCCACTAGCACAATTCACTTCAAATAATGATGACCTGATATATGATTATTGTAAGGTTAGCAATTTGGAATGTAGCAATTTTGAAAAATATAACATTTGGTCAGTTTAGATTATAAAGCATGACATGTTTATATAATATGTGGATCTTACCTCATTTAGGTAAGTTTTTGATTTTCAGGTGTTCTTGTAGCAAGTATTGTTGTACATGATAAGCTTGCTAATATACATCACAGGAAGCATCTTGGTGTCAGTGCTTTGTAAAAACAGACTGCATAGATTTAACCTTTCCTGTCAGAAAACAGTGGCAAGTTAACAATCATCGAGCATGCATCCAGAACAGTTATAAAAAAAAAAAAAAAAAAAAATCAGACTGAAGTTTGTGCAAACAAGGCTTGCATCTCATCTACATTAGCATACAGCACCATTGTAACATATATAATTTTTCAGTATTGCAAAATCACAAATATTAAAACCTGACTGAGTCATGATGTGCCATCAAAGTGGCTCTTTAGCCGCTTTTCATTAAAGGTGAAGTGTGTCATTTTTCTAATCTGAGATAGGAGAAAATACAACTGTAATTTAGCTATCCTAAGTTTAGTTGTCAACTCTAATAAAATTAATTGCAGTGAGTTATTTGGTATCTTTAAAACAAATTCTCATACTGTATATATATTATTCTGATACTTTTAAAACAAATTCTCATACTGTATATATATTCACTAAAAAAAAAAAACTAGTGTAAACTTTGACTTTGTAGCATTTTAAAAACATTTCTCTGATGTGAATCTGACCAGCTGAACATTCCAACAGTATCTTAATGAATGATGTGAGTTTGGGTGGGGCTACCTGTTTATTCAACCAATTGGGGGAGTGTTTGGGAAACCTGTTTGGAAACATTAATTGTTGCAGTTCCACCTGAGGCCTGTGTCATATAACAAGTTTACCAAATAAGCCAGTTTTATTTCAGTTAGTCTGAATAATTGTCAGTTGATTTGGTTCAAATTAAGTCAGACTAACTGAAATAAGCCTGGCTTCTTTGGTAAACATGTTTTATGAAACAGAAAATACACACTTCACCTCTAAATAGAACTGAAGTTCAACAAGAGGAGTAGAATAGTCAGGATGAAGGCTTTTTGTAAAGGCACAGCACTATCCTGTATGTCTTTGTTGACCTCTGGTTTCTTTTCCTTCTCCACATCCTCATTGATCATGTTGTCCTCCTCTATCTCCTCCGGCTCTATGCTATCACAGCGCTCTCCTTCATACCCCTGATAACAGTGACAGCGGAACTTGTCGGCCAGCATCTGTCGCTCGTTCTTAGATGGCTGTCTGGTCACGGTGAAGGTGCCGTTTCGATTGGACAGGATCCGATAGCTGCCACGGCTCAGGTGCAGGTAGTGTGGTGCCTGTGGGTCTCTACGGACACATCGCCCATTGGACTGACACAGTAAGTCGCTACAGATTTCTGCTGCCTGGGTAACGTTAGTGATGTACTGACCCAGTCTATGGTTCAGAAATGCCTTTACTTTGGAACAGTTGTGCTGAGGGGACACAGGAAGTTACAGTAAGTTAAAACTGTGGCATTAAACTACAGGAAACTTTTGCTGGCAAATGTATTCATGCATTCTGTATTGAGCCAGAAATCAATGTAAATGTCACATTGCATTGCAATCATTGTATCTGGTGACCTTTTGCATGTGCTAAAGTGTCGCTGCTACAGAAAATATCTAGAACAGTGTTTTTCAAACTTTTTGTTGACACAGTCTCCAAAATATGGTTGTCCAATTAAGACAGTGGTTCTCAACCAGTGGGATTTTATTAAAAAACATATGGTTCTTGTAACTTCTAGAATCACAAAATGAATTGTGTTTAATGTATCATATCAATGATCCCAGTTTCTGTTAATCAGAAAGTTTGGAAACAAGCAGCTTTGTCATAATAACAGCATAAATGTCTAAATTATCTGATTTAATGTCTGAATTATCTGTTCTATTGACTTATGTCAAATGGTTTAGAATCACTGCTTTACAATGGATCAATAAAATGTATCACTTGAATGTATTTTAGAAGTTTTGTCTAATGTATATCTAAAATGTCTTTCAGAACTTTTTGTTAATTGAATACCTTGTGTAATTTATTCTTAGATCGCCAAGAAAATATCAATGATGCTGGCATGGCATTAAAAAGTGAATAAATAAATTACAATGGATCACCTTTAAAAATTTGCTATATATTTTACTGTTATTCCAACAAACCTGCCTGCAATTTTCAAGTCATCATGAACACCTTGATTAGGTGTTTTAGGTGTGTTTGATTAGATTTGGAGCTAAACTCCACAGGACAGTGGGTCTCCAGAAGCAAGGTTTTCTTGAAAAGCTTGAAAATTCCTTGTCTACGATTTTTTTTTTTTTTTTTTTTATAAGATCAGCAGTCTTGAATAATGAAACGAAAATCCCTTGTCTACGATTTTTTTTTTTTTTTAACCAATAAGCACAGCAGTCTTGAATAATGAAACACAACACAATGGTGTTAAAAATCTCACCCTTGAAGAAGTGAGGTTAAGATCCACCAAAGCAGCACTTTCTCCAATTGTATGTATCAAGTCTTCCTGTGAAATGAAAATGAATAAAGAAATTAATGTATATACATATATACCATCATTGCAATGAAAATTTCCTAAAACATTAATAGTTTAACCGTAATTATTATAAGTGTTTGTTCTGTTGGACCACAAGAGGGAGCTCTTGATTTCAGTTTTTGTGTTTGGAGCAGAGGTCTCAAACTCAATTTTTGAAAATATAACAATCAGAAGATTCAAACATAGACTCTTCTTGACTGTATGATAAAATTGTATTGGTGACTTGTGAATGATTCCCCAAAGTACATCTTGTTATATTTAGATTTCTGATTGACTATATGCTCCTACCTGGGTCAAAAATGCCATGGCCTCATCTCTATACCCCAAGCGTGTGTATACATATGTAGGCAGCTCATAGGGCAATGAGGTAAGGGAGGCCAGTCGCAGCGACTCCAGTACCCTGTTCTGTGAGAAGTGCAGGTTGTGAATGCTGTCCATGTGGCCTTTGCGTATAGCGAGGGCTGGGAAGAGGGCAGTGCTGCTGTTCCACAACCAAAACAGCTGGTCATTGCGTTTGATCTCCTGTTGGGGACATGTGCCGTTGTAGTCGTGTGCATGTACATTGTAATTGTGACAGTCAGGGTAGAGATAAAAACCCCAGAGTCCGTGCGGGCGAGTTTGTGTACCGAGCTTCAGTGTGCCCTGCATGAACTCTTTGGCGCTCTTCTCGAAGCGCAAGCGTGCCAGCTCTTCCACCTGTTTGTCGGTCACATTAAGGTAAGCCTGTGCAATCAGCTCTCTTGAACGCTGTCGGTAAATGTACTTTTTGTTCCAGTTACGATCCCACTGTGGCCGCCAGAACTCCCAGTCGATCACAGCCAGGCCACGGAAGTCTTCCGAAGGGATGAAGTGTGCTATGTCTTTTCGGGCTTTGTGAAGATGTGCTTCAAGGCTGCTGTTCTGAGGTAGGCCTCCATTGATGGGAACCCCTTGCTCGTTGTAGAAAGGGTAGTAACCCAGGCGGTTGGCATAGAAGATGGTGACATTTTGGCCCGTGTGGACAGCTCGTGGGCTGCCACTGATTTGGAAAAGATCAAGGCTGACGTTGATATTGTACTTCAACTTACACATATCCAGTGGAGCATTCCAGGCTGCCAGGAAAGGCTTGCGGCCCACCAAAGGCAGCTTTGCAGGTTTCTGGCAAAAGGCAGAATGGACCAGGATCAACAGCCAGGAACAGATGATGGCACAGGCTACGGGCACAGTGTGGTGTTGCAAGGCCCCGCAGGGCACACCGGGCATTCTGCTACGTGACTCAACACAGGCAACTGTCAATCATCCTGTGAGGGGCAAAAAAAGAAGTGAAGTAAGTAGCACACCGAGTTATACAGTGTTTGCACAATAAGTGGTACATTTACATTTAGCATGATTTATCCAATGCAACTTGCGATCAAGGTAGATATTTTAGCAGTTCATGCACAATTTGAAACCATGAACTTGTTAACCATGATCTACTGATTTAGCAACTGGAAACTCTTAAGTTAAATGATAGCTTAATGTGAAATGGCATTTGTAAACCAAATTAATTCATGTTGTGTATTCAGAGTCAAAAAGGACATTCAGTTAATCAAAACAAAATAGGATGGGAGTGGACTTGGGATAGGATTTCATGCAAGTAACTTTATATATCAGAACTGAGCCAAACCTGAATGTGAGTTTGTTAAAACCAGTGGTCTCCATCCCTGCTCCTGGAGAGCTACAGTCCTACAGATTTCAGCTCCAACCCCAATCCAACACACCTGAACCAGCTAAACAAGGTGTTCAGAGCTACTTGATAATTACAGACAGGTGTGTTGGAGCAGGGTTGGAACTGAATTCTGCAGGGCGGTAGCTCTCCAGGAGCAGGGTTGGAGATCCCTGGTTAAAACAATGTCTAAATAGCTATTTCGTTAACAGTAGACTGTGCAACCAAGATGAAAATCATTTCCGAGACTGAGTTATTTAATTAAGGAAATCTTATGCAGACAAATGTTGTTTCTTAAGAATAGCATGCACTGAATTGTTTGCAGAAGTGAGTATTAAAAAAGTACATCAGTTTTTAATTTCAAGTTGACTTTAAATGCTGTCTTAAATGTAATTTTTTTTTTATGTTTATTTTTAATTTTGTGGTGAATTCATTGGTTATATATTTTTATATATGTAATTAGGAAGTTAAGAATGATTTTTGAGTGATTTTAGCTTGCTAAACTTTGCAACTAAATGAACATATACAGTACAGACAGTCAAAAAATACATGCATTTTTGCTACTGGCATGGTAGATAATGTTTAAAATGGCTTAGGTGTTCATCTTTAAGATGGACGTGAGGCCCTTTGTCCAAAGTCTTAGAGTGCCAAGTTTTAAATCTGAAAGTGCACCATGTATAAAGGTATTGTTTCTCAAAAGAAAGAGTCCTCTCTGAATCATTGAAACGAGTCATTTTTAAAATGAATCCCAAGCAATCATGTTCACGTCAACATGAAACATTAGCATATTACCCGCCCACTTGTTGGTCTTTTGCGTTGATCTGAATGAAAATGCAAATTCACTCTTTGCCACTAGATGCAGCTTTTGGAGCGCTAAAAATAGCTGTTTCCCAGATAGCGCTGTACACAAAGCAGCACTGCGATCACAAACACTGCTTTATCAGGCATTACAGGGGAGATGAAATTAAAGTGAGACCAATCGGACCAATCATCGCAGATTAGCTTCACGCAAACGAGGGGTTTGGAAAAATGAATCATTCAACAAATTTTGTGGGAGTCGCTGAGCAAATAAGGTAAAAATAAATGCATATTATAAGACAATGAAAGTGTTATCTGACCTTGCATGCATGTCAACCTTAGGGACTCCCAAAACCAAAATATGAACATTTCATAACCCATAATAAGGGCACTTTAAGCCAAGTTAACTGTGCAAAGTAAGGAGAGGTCAAGCATAAACAACATTTTGTGCTTTAGTTTGGTTTGATTATGAGTCAAACGTTACTTTGGGGGTTGCAGTCATCAGTCAAACCAGCAGTTAAACCACAAGGGTAATGGCCAAATCCAGCCACATACTCTCACCACTGTGGCGCTCACATAGCCATAAACATAGCTGCCCTCGCCAGATGCCCTATCTGCATGCTAGAGCATTAAAAGACAAGTCAAAAATAAAGGGTATGAATTTCATTGCATTAGATTTAACCAACTGGCATCTGCAAATAAATACTCTTGGCTTTTCTCACAACTACTGTAACACTGGAGTCAAGGTGAATTTTAGTAGCTATATAAAGTCAGATGCTTTCAAGTGTCCAAAAACTTTTAGGACTACTGTATGCAAAGCACAGTATACTAAACCTCTCATCTGACTTTCATTATTTCATTGTGAATTGGGAAAAATTTGAAAATTGTGGTTTTAGTAACAGCCTCCAAGTTCATTAAAAATATTACAGGATGTTCTTTAGTACCAGATAATCAAGAGTCTCAGTCACTCCAGAGTAAGGCATGGAACCAATCACTATTAAGAATTGCAGTAACACGTGTATTGCGAGGTTATTAATGCCAGTCATGTGCTAAATCAGAGATTGAAAAATGAGGTATGGCGTGGAATGTTGTGGATGAAGGCAAATTGTGGAGCACTGTGGTGGTTGTGTTATTGAGTGGAAAGAGCCTGGCTGAGAGCGCCGTACCTCCTTTTTCCCCCTAGGACTGGCGCCGGGCCCGTGCCATGAGGGGGAAGAATTAAACCACTTCCTGCATAATAAGACCTCTGCTTTGCATCGAGCTTCACAGATGATCTTCGTGGCATTTGTGCATGGAATACCTTCACACACTGATAATGTATAAAAGGCTTTATTTATAATGCTGTGACTTGTGACAAAGGTTGTTAAATATGTAGAAGAGGAAGGATCCCACATGTGATTATGCCTAAGTATGTGAGGGAATTCAAGTGGGCGATTGAATAAAACTTTCCACAAAGCTTTAGGGTTAGCCGTCAATGAAAACACTTGGAGAATTGAAGTGATTGTAACTGTATTTCAGATAGATTTATTTATCTTTGAGCTTCCTCGAACCCTCAGCCCTCTCTGGCAATAATTAAGATACATGTGGCTCAGTGAGAGTGGCTTTTACAGAAACCTTTTCAGAGAAACCACAAAAGGCATGGAGTTGACCTGATGCTTGGATTTTGATGCAGCTTCATTCAGCCCCATCCAAATGTGAATATGATCCAAATTGGAAACATAAATATGACTGAGCCAGACTTACAACAGGAGACAGAGAGGTTTCTTGAATCGCCATAAAGGAACCTCAGGGCTCCTCAAAAGATGTGTGGTTTAATATCTGTGGCTCTAAGGAAGATGCGAGGCAAGTGTTCCCATTTAATCGTTTGTTTGCCTTAAATGAAACAAGATGACATTCTTTGACATCCGTAGCTTTCATTGTCATTACTGATATTTTCCATTTGATCTTTCCTCAAAGTCATTTGAATCCAAAGATCACACACCAAGATCACAGATAAGAGGTCTAATTTGGGTATTTATTGCTGCGTTTAATGCTCGAATGGTAAAGAAAACCTTAAAAAGATTATCTTAATCACAGTGGAACCCAAACAGAGATCTACATCAGGTTAATCTGAAAGCGTGTTTTGGTTTGAGGTGGATTGTTTTGTCTTAGGTAGTCAGGATAATAAGTGATCTCTTCAGGATCAAAGAATTGTATTTTGGGCACTGCTGACACAATAAGCAGCTTCTAAACCTGCCTTTGAGTACTGCTGACAATGAAATGATATAATGACACTATGTTTTTACCATATACCACAAGTAATCTTCACAGTGATCATGGGCTCCTGGGAAAAGTTTCTCCAGCATCACTGGCCATCACCCAAGAGAATCCGGAAGTGCGTAATCTCATCTGTAAACCCTTCCCTCTGATTAACTCACTTCAAAATATTTACAGAGCCACTGTTCAAAGACCTCAGTGCTGCCACGGCACATTTCCTGACAGTAAACTTTAGATTAAAATCTTTGAGCAACACGTATATTTGGAATGAGCTAATTAGGTTTCCTTTCATTTGATTTCCTTTGCAGAGAGGTCTTGCCCTACAACTTTCCCATTCGAAATAGTCACAACACTGTTGAAAATCCCCTTTACATTATCATTGATATAGTATGCATTAATATTAAATTTTGGCTGATAACTATTTTCACATTTTGACATATAACCGATAACCGCTCTATACGGCGCTATTCTAATTTTATTTTAAAATGGTATTAAATTAATATCTAACTTTACAAATACCTTCATTTATTTTGTATTAAACGTATTTGTACTACATTAAAATGTACGGTTTATACTGTTTTAAATTTAGGAATAATGTACAGTATAAAAAATTAACATTTTGAGATTTGTAAAGATTGCCTTTTACAGTGATTTTAAATGTAGTGTTTAGAGACATTTACAATAAGCATTAAATGATGACAAATGTAAAAGCAGAGGAAATGAGCATGATTAAACATTCAATATCAATACCGATAAATTAAAAAACCTTTAATATCGGCTAATGCATTTGGTACTCAAGTATTGTGCATCCATATTTAAAGGTCTTTGAAACCCTATGTAAACATCTTTGCCTCTACTATCAAAAGAGGACAAATATTGCCCTCAGTTAAAAATCAGTAACACTTTAGTACTGTATAGAGACCAATTCTCACTATTAACTAGTTGCTTAGTAGCATGCCTATTTGTAACATATTGGCTGATTATTCTGCCCATGTTCTATATTAACTAGTTGCTTAGTAGCATGCCTATTCTAACTTACTATTAATAAGCAGCAAATTTTGAAGTTTGAGCCCATGTTCATATATCCCTATTAATAGCCAAAAAATCACATGCTTAGTAACACAATATGTGGCTACAGTCATCTATATCCCTATTCCTACCCAATACCTAAACTTAAAGATGGAAAGAAAACACTGAATTACAGAGTATGCTTAACTGAGAACAACACAGACAACAATTTTAGAAATGCTATAAGAAGATGGAATTTGCCTACTTTTGTCAAGCACTTTGTTTCAGAGTGTACTGATGTCAACCAGGTCATGCAAAGTGTGTGTATATATAAAATATTGAGTCACAGTAATTAGAGGTCACTCACCTGTAGATCCCACGCTGCTGCCTCAGTCACATACGGCTGATGATACACTACACACACCTCTCTGCATCTACAGTACTCTAGCATAGTTTTTCTCTGTCTGCTGAAAAGCCTACCCACTGCTTACTTATATACACAGCAAAGAGAGAGAGAGAGACAGAGAGTTTCCTGAGAGGGAGGAGAAAACAACCACAGAGCCACAGCGAGAAAACCACAACACTGCGATTAGAGTAGAGAAGGAGGGAGGGAGGACTCCAGTCCAAATCCCATTGACTGAGTGTGTACGTGAAAGTACATTTGGATGAGTGTGTGTGCACATTTGATCCTCTAGACACTGTGCACAGCGTCTTACCTTCATCCACATCACTCAGCATTAGCCGAGTTTGTCATCCTCCAATCACCTGGCTGTGTTCACAGGGGATTTTAATACACAACAGACACAGCCAGGCCTTGTTGAAGCTCTGGGAGAATTTTTTCTGCTCGAGTTACTGTCCCTTGTGGCCTGTGATCGTCTTGTTTTTGTCTCTTTGTCACTGTCTTTTGTGACTGTTAAGTAGACATTTGCCAAGAAATGTAACTAGTGGCTGTAAATAAATACAAAGCATTATATGTCCAGGGATTAAATGGGCTTTTTGGGGGGCTGGGGAACCCTAAAATATACACAAAACACACAAGAAAATAAATAAATTAATAAATAAATAAGAAGAGAAATTAAATGGAAACTATTTTTCCGTTTAGATTCTTTCTTTGTCCTCTTTCTCTTAGAGCCACCATCTACAATTAATGTTCATAATAAAAAAAAAAATAAAAAAAATAAATAAATTTGTAACAAGGTTAATTGTACATTATTATATTGTGATTCCTGAATTCACATTTAAGCATTTGAAATTTCTTGGTTTAGCATCTTTTTTTTTTTTTTTTTTTTTTTTTTTGTTTTGTTTTTTGTAGTTTGTCTAGACAAAATAATATTATAGCATTTTAATATTGTCAATAGAAATAATTATTAGCCTGAATAATATTCAGCCTGCTGGATAAAAATAAATAAATAAATAAGTAAATAAATAAATAAATAAAAAGTAATAAAATACATTTAAAATTAAAATTACATTTTAAATAAATGATAAAAACAAACATGAAATGGCATGAATTGGCAAACAAACTGGCAATAGTTTTTATTTATTGTAAAATGTGATATATAACCTTTCTAGATCATCTCTGGATACATCTCAAGGTGTTTTTCCAGCATAGTTTTGTAATGAAATGACTCTGTATTATGATGTTCCTAGTCTTAATCATGAGACTTATGCATTTATGTTCGCACATTTAAAATTTTCCATGCCTAAATACACACATGACCCCAGTTTTGGTTGGAAATGGAATACACTGCAATAATTTAACTGCAGATATCCATGGTGTGATCTCTGAAAGCATTAGTTGCATTCCTATGGCAAACCGTGCTAAATTACCATGTGAAAGTTAAAGTCCCCAAACTTTGTTAGCACATTTTTCTTGAAAACACTCCCTTCAACCTTAATTTAAAGACATGTGCATGAGTCGTGTGGTGCAGCTGTCCCTACATTTATGGGGTTCCTTAAGATCCTTGGCTCACAACTGAAATAACCCGGGGATGCTGATTACCTTTCCCAAACAAAGTCTGAATTCTCACTAAAACAGTACTTGTCTTTCTTAAATAAGTGTGACTATTCAGTTGGTGTCTGGAATCTTGAGAGAAATTTGCTAGATTTTGTAGCAATTTTGTGTTGTTATTCGAGCATGCGGAGGTTAGCAGAATGGAGTGGTTTGTTGACAGCCAAGAGTCACCGAGTCATCTGCTATGTAAGGCGTTCAGTATAATGATAGGGTCTAGGTCAGTACGTAGGGGTAGTGATGTTGTCTTGGTGTACACAATTTTCAAACTAAAGGCCATGGTCCCTTTGTTGTATATAGTTTCATAATAAAAGATACCAATTGGGTCAGTGATGTAAAAGATTGTCCATGTTAAAAAAAAAAAAAAGGAAAGGAAATATACGCTTTGTATTCATGTTGGTTTCAAGTGCATGGACATTTTCAAAAAATGTTTTAATATGATGACTCTATAGTTATACCGCATAATAAAAAAATTCTTTCTCATCTTGAATGCCAAGACTTATTTACCAAATTAAAGAGCTCTGGATCTTGGCAGAAAACGCCAGCACAAAATGGTTTGACCTGGTCTTTATGTGGGAAAGCTAACAAAATCTACTTATTCAGAAAAATAAAATCTCATCATGACTAACCAGGACCACCAACACACTGAGAAAAGCTACTTTAGATCCACTGGGTGCCGGATGCTGTGTTCTGGATTGACTTCTTGCCACTGTCCAGCCTCCTCATAGTGCAGTCAAAGTGAAAATGAATTTATTCAAGATGAGTTTATTCAGCGGCGGGAGATGAGGTTGAGGAAGGCTGAGGAAGTTGGCGTGCTTCAATAGAAAACCACATTCCCACAGTTGAGGGAATGAGAAGGTCGTGTTGGGCCAGCACTTTGGATCATTGGAGAGCGTGTTCATTTACCTGACCTCTTTAACTAACTTTAACTAACTGTTTGACTTTAACCAATAGAGCAGATCTATTTTTAGGGTACGACCGGCTTGCTAGTATAGTTTGACATGTTAATCAGACTACAGCAGGCCTCACTGTTTTTGCTCATAGTGATGCTTCAAATGGCACTTTTCCACTGCGTGGTACAACTCAGTACGGTACGGCACCGCTCCACTCGGCATGGTTTGTGTGTCCACTGCAGTTAAGTATCGCTTTAGAGTGGGCGGGATTAATCACATGTCGTTATAGTTGCGCCGCCTCTACTGCCACGACTCCTAAAAAAAAACATTTTCATTCTGCGTCGCCCCAATCAAGCTCTCGCTGGATCCCCTCCTCTGCTATCAACGAGAGGAATGTCTGTACTTTAGCAACAGACAGCAAAACTTTTTGGTTGTTAAAAAAAGGTGTGCTCGTTCAAAAAAGTTGCGTTTGATCCTCTGATTTAAATCTAGCGGTTCTTTTGTGTTTGTGTCGCAAGTTCAGTGATGCAGGTAGTGACGATTCTCTCCAGCCAATCCGTGATCAACAGAGTTTCACGTCATGTTTTTGCAACGGTACGGTTCACTTGGAACCTCAACCGAGGTGGTACTAAAAAAAGTACCAGGTACTGTACCCAGTGGAAAACTCCCCAAAAGTGAACCGTACCATGCCGTACCATGGAGTGGAAAAGCGCCAAAATATTCAATTACTCATTTTGTCATGTATACTTGGACAGACTCGTGAAGACTAGCTTGACCAAGCACAAAAACAATGTAACTAGCTCCATTAAAACGGCATGTGTAAACATACTAAAGTCCAAGAAGTTGTACTTTTTCCGAGTTTTTCCAAACTAAAGATCTAAGGTGTTTCACTGGTGAAACCTGCTTTAACACACCTCTTTCCTTTTACTCTGGTCTGGTTTTAATCTATATTAGCCTCTTTGTACGGTAAACCCTGTGAGATGTGTTGAGAAACGTTGAGAAACTGAGTCAACACATGTGGCTATTAGATTAGCCTGTTGGACTTGATTTGGAATAAATGTCCAGCTAATAAAAAGTGAAGATCAAATTATGATTCTGTGAAGATTGTTTGGGTGAATGAGAGCTGGAAATGGGGTTAATATTGATGCTGAACGAGTGGGATCTGCAGAAATGTAGAGAAACCAGTGAGGTCTAGTCGAGCGCAGTCATCAGATTCCAGACCTCAGGGCCGCTTGCCAGACCAAGTGGTCAGGGAGCCATTTTTCTGGCAGTGCACCATTGAGGAACATACGCTTGAAGACTCTCCCTCACACATTCTCTTTCTCTCTCCACACGAAAAATCACAAATGAGATTTTAAAGGGATAGTTCATAAAAAAATTACTCCATGGTTTATTCACCCTTAAGCCATCCTAGGTGTATGTGACTTTCTTATTTCAGATAAATACAACTGGAGTGAATGGCTGTTGCAAAATAAAGTGCATCTATCTACATCATCCACTGGAACGCCACTCAATCGTGAATGTGTGTATGACCGTTAGCGAAAGCTATCAGATTACGGTTTATAAAGTTGTACATATGGATATTTTTCTTACCCAAATGCATTGATTCACTTCAGAAGGCCCTTATTAACCCCTGGAGCTGAGTGGAGCACTTTTTACGATGGATGGCTGTACTTTTTTGGCCTTCAAAATCTCAACCCCAATTTCCCAGTTTTATTTTTTTTTTCATATATCTGAGTGAAATGGATGATTGAAAGAAATATAGGATTGGAGACTTGGTTCTATCAATCGGTGTTTGATTGGGATGGAGGTAGATGTTGAGGTCAAGGTCAAAAAGCTTGAGGTCAAATCTAAGAAAGGGGCAGGGTTTAAGTGGACAAACTGTAAACATATGTAAGCTGGGAGAATGGTCTTGGTAGATCTGGTTGAGATTTTGATTCAAATTTGAGGCCAAAACAAATTGTTTACAAGAAGATTTATAACGTGCATTTAGAAAAGAGATAACTTAAAAGTGCATGTTAACGCAAACTTACTGAGTTCATGACTTAAATGCTCAAAGTGCAAACTTTAAGCAGTAAAATGTTCCTCTGGGAACGGCTGAATGGTTTAAATAGAGTATAATCCTTAGAAGATTATAGTGAGAGAGCATAATGTCAGATCAGTGAAACTGCAAATGTTTATCTGACATTGACTTGTTACATTGCAGATGGGGGAGACACCATGACAACAGTGGTGTTTTAGTCATTTTGGTTACATTGCATCCAAGATTGGGCTGTGAAATGTGCTAACAAATGGCCCATGTAATGACGATAAAGTGTTTTGCTGTTTTTTCCCAAGCCTTTCGAAGAGTTTTATTCAGACAGTAAGTAAATTACAGACATCCTGTCTCCGGGTCAACTATAGCAACAATTAGCAATGACTGTGTGAGTGTGTGTGACACACCCCATGATCTTCAAGAGTCGTGCTAATGCTAGCAGCGGAAGTGTGCATGGGCATCTGTAAAAATATGCAGTAGTTTTAGTTGGAGCTGTGACGTAGTGGCTGAAAGTGTTTGTGGGTTTGAATTTGACCTGCATCATGTTATTCCCATTCCAGCTCTTTTACATCTGTCTAAACTGTCTAATGATATAAAGGCAAAAAAAAACAAAAATAAAGCAGAAAATTTGAGTTTTGCACCAGTAACCTCCATGTTGTTATATATTTATGTTATGATTGCATTTATATTATGATTGGAGTGTGATAATGTGGATATTGAATGCCACATGTCCTTTGGTACAAAACCGCATTTCATCGTTCAAACTGGGAGGTCTGTTTTATTAAACCAAAGCTTTAGGAAATGCGACCCTACTGTTGATTTAACAGCACTTTAAAGTTTGTTGTATCATGTTCAGGGGTAGTCTTTATGGTATAAAGTATGAAGCGCTCTTTGAACTGCTCGTCTTAAGGGCAAGCAGGCTGGCATGTGATCTGAACGTCTGCAATGAAAATAAAGATTCTTCCAATGCTCTCAATGTTCCTCACTTAGTAGCTTTTGGCACAAGAAATTATAGCATAATTGTATGGAAATATTCCCTTCTCATTCTTCAAAAACAGTATTAATGTAAACCAGGTTTCGAGCACAAGTTGTGAATCATTTATGGAGTTGTCCTTCAAATGCACTTGATGGTTACTGGAAAAATTGTACAAATAATGTAATACAATTATGTTAAATATTTTGAGTTTTGCTAAATGCTTTACAGGTGTTGCAAATTTGGAGAAAACAAGCTTGACTGGAAAATGTAAAAGCTTTTACATAAGACAATTGTAAGAATTAATTTGTCAAAACTGGGAGCTTTTCGCACCAGGCTGACTCATGGAAAACTCTCAATCATTTTAAAAATTACAAATCAGTATGGGTTGATTATACATTGGATATTTTAATTCTGCATGCTCATTTCTTCATTTAGATTAAGTATGCCGTCATTTACTGTAACGCTCACTTAAAATTCATCTTTAAAAACAGAATACAAATACAGTTTATTGCAATGACTTTTCATTTTGGTTTTACAATTTACACATGAGTCATCTGAAAATACAGGCTCAGTGGCATTTGGCTTTTTAAACAACTTTCCGCTTGCCAGCTTGAGTTGATTTTCTTCAGCATTGCTAAAGATGAAGTTGTGATTTCTCTGCCACGAGTGCCACCAAACAAAACTACAGAAGCATTTACTGTTTTCAAACAAGTTTCTAAACACTCCTCAACTGCCATTGGTTGAACAAACAGATAGCCCCGCCCCAAAACTCACTATTGGTTGAGCCAGTGTTGCCATGCTGGACTGCTTAATAATGTCTGAGAGAGCCACAGTGAGGGAATTCTACCTACAAATAGCTTACTTATACTTGTCTCTGCATATTAAGATAAGATAGAGCTGTTTAACATTAAATTATACTCTTCAGCTTTAAGTCCCACAGAAAAACATAAACAAGTAGTGAGTCAAGGACTTACCAGCAGTAGAAGCAGTAATGGGTGTTGTGGCAAGCGAACGAGGCAAACAGGTGAAAAGTTCAGGATCTTCTGTATAAGAGGTAACACTTGTTTTGGTAGAGACATGAAAATGTGATCTGTGATGAGAGGAACGTTTGGCATAGCAGGTAACACTCCACAGTGACTCCACAGTGACCCATTAATAGAGCATTTTAATAGCCTCCTATAGTTAGCTTTTAGAAGAACAATGTCAAAGCCATTCACACTCCCTTCTGAGCAACATGTCCAGACAATAAGCTCGTATTTTTAACCATGGGTCATAACAAATGAACCTTTGACTTGTAACCAAGTAGTATTATAACAGATGCTGCACTTTTTAAAAGATTTGCTTCTGGTCTGTGACATCAGTGAGTTGTGGATTTGACAGACTGAAAATATCAGCATATCAGGCCTGTGTCAGACTGTTTGAAAATTTTTCATTATAGATTGCACATATTCTTCTTTTTTTATGTTGTAGAACTTATTCTGAAATTAAAGGGATACTTCACCCCAAAATGAAAATTTTGTCATTAATCACTTACCCCCATGTCGTTCCAAACCCGTAAAACTCTGTTTGTCTTCGAAACATAATTTAAGATATTTTGGATGAAAACCGGGAGGCCTGTGACTGTCTCATATACTGCCAAGTAAATAACAGTGTCAAGGTCTATAAAAGGTATGAAAGTCGTCGTCAGAATACTTCATCTGCAATCAGACGTGCAATCTGGGTTATATGGAGTGACGCAACACTTTTTGTAAGCGAAGTAAACAAAAATAACGACTTTATTCAACAATTCCTTTGTCAACATTCTCCTCTGTGTCTCTTCATATCACTATATGCTGCATTTGGTTTCATCCAAAACATTGTGTTCCAAAGACGAACAAAGCTTTTACGGCTTTGGAACGACATGGGGGTAAGTGATTAATGACAAAATTTTAATTTTGGGGTGGAGTATCCCTTTAACACTTTTTTTATTAGCGATTGTTTTTAATGCATTAATCTACTGTATGTATAAAAATCCAGTCTTAACATTTGAATTGATTAAATTACAATAATAGTTTAACTTTAAAATAAATGTAAATCAATAAACTAATGGTAATAAGTTAAATGATTAGAGCTTTTATGGAATAAGCATACAAGTTTTCTTCTTAACAAAGACAACATACTAAAACATGCTAGTATGAATAAAAGCTTTACATGCATAGTAGTAAGGACTGAGCAGCAAAAGCTTGACACTTTACCTGCATGATGAACTTTACCACTGATATATAGGTTTGGCTGTTGCAAAAATGAAGGAAAACATACATTTAAAGTATTTAAATTTACACTGACCCATTTTTACATAAACTAAGACGTTTTCAGTGGTAGTGGCAACCCATATTTAATGTAATACCTGTCAGTGGGTTAGATAAATGGACATGTGGCACATTTTAGCAACCCAAAAGCTGTTATTAGTGGTGAGAGAGCGGGGTAATGTAGACTGGTAGTTTGTGAAGAAATTATGGAAGGCAAAGACGACATCACCAACAAGACCTCTTCCTTTCTGCTCTTTGGTACTGAGCTACTGCTGATAAATGAACTCAAGACTCGCTTCTGTCCAGAAGACACTTTAAGGCATGAAATGATCGGTCAGTTATGGGAGGGGATATAAATAGTTGACCTGAAGTTGAGTCACTTTATTTGAGTAATGCAACAATATATACGCTGATGCCATTAAATGGTAATACAATGGTAGCGAAATTAATGTACCATGGTATTTAACAGGGTTATTATATAGTTAACTATAAATTCAACTGAAACTAAAATTCAAATCATTAAAAAAAAAAAAATGTGTTGCTTGAAAAAAAAAAAAAACACTTATTTCAGCTAGTAGCCAAAGTAACATTTCTCATTTTAATTTAGTGTAACTTGATGTTCTAAAATAACCTAAACTGAAACTGAAATGTAACTGAATAAAAACTACAGACATATAAAAAACTGAAAAAAAAACTGAACTAAAAAACTTCAACTACCTTATCCAAAGAAACATTTAAACAAAAAAATAATTGTAGTACAGTACAAAAAAAAAAACATAGTAATGTCCAAAACAACATGTTTTGCAGGAATTATCATCCTGTTATCTGTTGTTAGTGGTGAATGGTGTGAATCCAAACCCACAACCCACTTTTTTATCTTTTTTTTCTTTTTTTTTTGGACATGTGCCTTAGTACTACAATGCTTTTTTTAAACCATGTCCCATGGGGTCAGCGTCCCAAAATAATATGGTAGTTTTTGTTACTTTTATGCAAGTTACATTGCAATTTCATTGTACAACCCGCGGGGAAGTCGTGGCCTAGTGGTTAGAGAGTTTGACTTCTAATCCTAAGGTCGTGGGTTCGAGTCTCGGGCCGGCAATACCACGACTGAGGTGCCCTTGAGCAAGGCACCGAACCCCCAACTGCTCCCCGGGCGCCGCAGCATAAATGGCTGCTCACTGCTGTGTGTGTGCACTTTGGATGGGTTAAATGCAGAGCACGAATTCAGAGTATGGGTCACCACACTTGGCTGTATGTCATGTCACTTAAAAAACAAAAATAAGATATTGCTAAAATTTAGATTTTAGCAATATCTTATTTATTTAGATAAAATAAGATTTTTTTTTTTTTTTCAAATTCTGCACTACAAGAAAGCGTGACTGATTTCAAAACATCTAGAAATGTTTTGCCCAAAATTACAGCATTTGTATTCTGAAGGAATGCTTAGCTAAACAATAAGCCTCGAGAAAATTTCTTAACGAATGGTTCGGTGTACATAAATCATAGAGGACACTTGAAGAATCTAATGTTAATAGGAATGAACGTATGATTCATTGGTCCATTAGTTCAACCACATTAATTTTTGTCGTTGCTGCAGTTAGAAGTGTACCTCTGTACTTCATACTGTACCTCTCCTTATTGCAAAAGACACAAATACCCACCCACCCGCCTAAACACACATACAGTAAGGCTTTGATGTGGTCCCCATAGAGCACAAACTATGGAAAGGCACCGACTGACCCCACTCTCTCATATATACGGGTGTTTTTTTCCCTCTTAACTTCCCGGCAAGGGGTCTGGAGGTGCTTGTGTTGGATTTGTCTGTCCCACCCAAAACTTCAGGAATTCCTCCATCTCTAGATCAGGTTCCAGGTCTGTGTTTGCGAGTGTATCCTGGGCTTCAACCAACAGCTGTGAAGTGTGTCTCAGTTATGCACGACCTTGCTAGCCGAAAACCTTTCCTCACATTCCCGCTTCTTACGTGCACAGCCATCCAGGTTCAACAAATAACATCAATGCGTATAAATATTCAAATCCAGCCATGCGTTTTATGTAAGACGCCGGATCCGTTTTGGAGTTGGAGCGTGTTTGTTTTCTGTACATGTTGATTTAAGATCAAATTAACCCTCTAAGTTCCATTAATAATGGACAAAATGAAAACAAATGTATCTTTACTGAATGTTTAGCTTATGTGCAAAGCACAAAACCTCCTCTTCCAGTTTTTTTGTGACTCATTTTACCCCTGACTAAATCAACAATGGTCTACATCCACCACACTGTTTGCAAAAAAACATTTTTTATGTAATGTCGTAGCCAGAAATCAGACAAAGGAGTATTTTCTCCAACATCAGAACCTCAAATCCCTTAACAAATGATGGGTGCTACAAAAAGAGATGTTATTTAGCTTATAATAAGCAGGAGTCTCAGTTTTCCCAGGCTTGGTAATTTATTGACAGTTTTTGGCTGACAAGCTGAATCACAATCTGCGGAGCCTCAGTCTACACTGAGACATGTTGGTCAACCAGTTTTGTCTTATTACACCATGCTCTTATGTCTAATTTCTGAGGAAACAGTTGAGAATATTCACCTCGGTTTGGGTAGGGAAGGAACCATTTGGAGCCATTTTTAATGATGATGTTTTTGTGCATACTGAAAACCCAAATGATACAGAAATTTAATCTGTAGTTGTCACACTTTTCGCTAAAGTAAATATTATAGTGGTTTATTTTTTACATTTGATATCATTATGAATGCCTGATTACAAAAAGTTATTAAATATTTACAAAAAGATTGATTAAACACACCTGTAGTAAGGCATGTTGTCACACTATACGGGGTAAGATTAAGTTATTCAGAACCAGTTCAAAAGAGTCATTTGTTCATAAATCACACACCATACTTGTTGTTCTGTATGCTTTTGATTCACTAGCAAAAAAGTTTAAAAGAGTAACTTCTTCATGGATCTAACATGTACATTTGTTATGCTTTGTTTTTGATTCACTGAAAATAACTTATTTAAAAGAGTTATTTGTTCATGAAATCAGACCACACTGATTGTGCTGTAATGCTTTTTTGATTCATTAAAAAACAGTTTAAAAGAGTCATTTGTTCCTAGGCTTACTGGTTGTTCTGTATGTTTTTGAATCACTAAAAAGAAAAAGATTTAAAAGAGTCATTTGTTCATGAATGGAACTATGGGTAGCTACACTGGTTACGCTGTATGTTTATGGTTTGTCAAAAAAAAAAAATCTATCTGGTTTAAAAGAGTCATTTATTGATGAATTGAATCACACTGGTTGTGCAATACTGCATTTTTGATTCTGTAAGAAGACCCAGTTCAGAAGAGTCATTTGTTCACCATACTTGTTGTAATTCTTTCATAGTAATACAGGTATAGTGGTAGACTAAATTGGTTATTGTCTTGTGTTTTAATAATCAATTTTTGCTCTAGATTGAAACTATTTGTTTGAAAACAACATACAAAACCACTTCTAGACTCAAAACCTTACAGTCACTGAGATACAGCTACAACTAACTTTATTTCTTTGTCTTTTTACTCAACAGATACAGTCCAAAGTCCCATCTACCCTGCACTTTACAGTATCAGACGCTTAATAATGAGACACAGACCCAAGAACATGATGACAGACAGACAGGGGAAGTGAAGGGACAGGAGCAGCAGTAGTTCTCCCAGGACACTGTCTCTCGGGTGGGACGGGACAGGGTCTGTTATCTGAGGCATCTCACAGTAGATGCCCATCCAGCCCTGGTAACACTGACAGGTGAACTTGTGCTTCATGTCCAGGATATCGGGGTTGTTGAGGTGGCCGCTGACGTGGAAGGGTGGTCCACGGATGCTGGGGTTGAGGCGGATGTTGAAGAAGCATGGGTTGAGGTGCAGGTAGGTCCCAGAGTCCAGGCTCTTACGAACACATTTGCCGTTCTTCTTGCACAAGGCCTTGCTGCACAGCTTAGCAGCTGAGGTCACATTGATCACATAGGGACCCAGTGGACCATCAGTGTACTTCTTGTTTGTGAAGAGGTTTGTATGTGAGGTGGCATTGATATATTAAAGATATTATAATTTATATATATACACACACATATACACACAGTATATATATATATATATATATATATATATATATATATATATATATATATATATATATAAACTATATATATATATATATATATATATATATATATATATATATATAGTTTTTTGTATCAGTTTATTTAGTGTATCAGTGCCATATTGTTACTGTTGACTACAATTATTTAAAACATCTTTATTATTGTTTATTATTTAAATAAAATAAAAAAATCTAAATATTATATGAAAAACTTTTCAAAACTAGATAAGGTAGATCTAAAAATTACTGTTGCCTTCTGGCAGCTAACTTAAAATAAGTTTAAGTACTTAAGCACTAAAAAGTACTAAAATTAAGTTACTAAAAAAAAAACTTATTGATTGTTTTTAATTATTATATTTGTATTTAGTCATTTGTGTGTGTGTTGTCATTTTTGATTAGTTTTTGCTTTTTAAAAATTGTAAAAATCTATATAGTTTTGTGGATTTTTATTGCAGATTTAGGTAAGTTAAACCAAATCAACTTTTTCCTTTGGCAATTAGCTTAAAATTTAAATTTTATTTTATTTGAGTTAACGCTTATTTAATTTCAAGTAAGAAAAAAATGTTTTTTAAGCTTTTAGTTTTTTATTTTTTAACTATAGTAACCCTGACTAAAACTGAAATAAAACAAATTAAAGCTAAATAGAAATATTACAAAAATAATAATGATAATAAGTATGTAAAAAATTACTAAAACTTAAACTAAACTAAAAAATTATAAATAGTATATAAATAATACTAAAATAACACTAGTTGATTATTGTACAACTGTTCATGTTCATTTCCCTCGTTTTTACATTTAGATTAACTTTGCCATCATCTAATGCTCACATAAAGTTAATCTTTTATTAAAAAACAATAACAATAATAATTTAACAATGCAGTTAAATCTAACAATCTGTACACTATATTGTTATGATGCTTAAATTCACTTGTAGTATTAAAAATTATTAATTTTATTTTTTATTTTTTTATTTTTAATTTGTTACACAAAATAATATAAAATTGAATACTGGCCATCTTCTTATTTTTTCTCATGATAAAGTGTGTTTCTGTTAAACTCTATTCCCATCAACTTCACTGAACATGATACAACTCGTCAGAAATTTCCCCCAAATGTTTAAGCTCATTTACGTGCGAGACGAATAAACATAATTCCCATTATGTCATGCAACATAAAAACAGATTAGCATTTTGTTAATCTTTCCATCTGCTTCAGTTTACTAACATCCTTCTGCTCTGTGTAAACAGGAAATGGGATTCACCCACAAAATGAGCATGTGTCCTTCAGGAGCACGTCTGTCTCTGTGTGATACAGTGCTGTAAATCACCAAATACTGAGATGCATTCGTGCCATCAGTCATGATGATGCTAGTATTGTTTTATTTTAGGTTTAGATGATCCTTTTTAAGATATGAATTGAGGATAGATAGTTTCTTGAGCTTTAAACATGTTTAATATGTTAATACCATCAGCTCAAGCAGATGCTGATCTTCAAATGTGATTGGTTATGGTTGCTAATATTAACAATTTTTAGTTAAAACATGCACCCAATCCAATCAAGGAGATTTAATGTTGGATAATATTGTTAGCATTTAGAGAATTATTGATTTGGTGATTTAATTTGTTCTGTGTCTGATGTACATTACCATGCTGAGATCATGCTTATTCGGATGAGCCCCACAGGACCACCCCAGCGGCCCCCAGTGCTGCGCTCTCTCCTATAGTGTGGACCAGGTCACTCTGTTAAAAATGAATATTGTTTTTCATTATGTTAATGCAGAAAAGCAAGAAATTGAGTCATATAGTAGTAGGCCTGAAAAATAAATTTGTTACTAGTTTTGCTCAATACAAACATCACAATCACAGGTGCTTGGATGTAGGGTTTAGCATTTGTATATCAGCTATGAATGATACCTTAAATTATATGACTAACTGAGGAGAGGTGTGTAATCGCTCATTTGATTTTCGCTGACGGGAAGTAAAAAACAATACAGTAGACCTACATGTATAATGTAAGGTCTGGAGCCTGTGCTATCACAATGAACATATGGAAGCTATCGGTTGTAACCTAAACTAGTCATAATAAGTACATTACCTTGTGATGTACCTCGTTGTCTAGAAAGGCGGGTGGTCCCATCAAACTGAAAACACGACTGCAGACCTACTGCAGAGTTTGATTTGGAACATTCCACTCATAATGAGGTGACAGATGAGTGTTTAAGCATATCTCTGGCATTTAAGATGCCGGGGAGGAGGGTGATTTAGGGGGTGGGTCTGTCACTCAGGTATTTGACGAATGATTAAAACAATGTGTGTTTGACAGGTTCTTCTTGATGGCTGGAAAGCGTGCTTGGAGGATGGTGTGAAGTAAGTTTATTTTTTATAAGTTTTTTTTAAAGGGACAGTTCACCTAAAAATTAAAATTCTGTCATTAATTAATCACCCTCATGTTGTTCCAAAAGATCTTCGTTCATCTTCGTAACACAAATTAAGATATTTTTGATGAAATCCGAGAGCTTTCACCCACTCCTGTCGGGAGCCTGACGAAGGGCGGGGTTAAGGGACGGGGTGACGATGATAACTAGGGGGGAGGCAGCCAACTCGTCACTAAAGAAAACAAAAATAACAACTTTATTCAAAAATTTCTTCTCTTCAGTGTCAGTCTTTGACATGCGTTCATGACAGTACCACGACACGCACAAGAAATTATTGAATAAAGTTTATTTAATAATTAAGAAATTATTTAATAATAAAAATTAGTTAATAAAATTTTATTTGACTAAATTACAGTTGAACCACTGATGTCACATGGATTTATTTTTGGCAGTTGCGTTGCTGTCTACGGAGGGTCAGAAAGCTCTCGGATTTCATCAAAAATATCTTAATTTGTGTTGCAAAGATGAATGAAGGTCTTGAAGGGTTGGAATGACATGAGGGTGAGTAATTAATGACAGAATTTTAATTTTTTGGTAAACTAAACCTTTAAATAACGAAGCCTTGTTTTGTTTTGTTTTTTTCTCTCCATGCTGTGTTTGTTAGATGTATACTTCAGATGTAAAAAAATAAATAAAAAAAAAACTAAATGGGCAGAGACTTACAACAGGCCTAGTCACACAAAGAATAACTATTGCTGCATCCCAATTCGCCTACTTATACTATGCCCTAAAAGTATGTACTCATTTTGTGAAGAAGGTACATACTTTTGAGTATGTAGCATAATAGTAATGCAAGCTTTGGGACATACTACTTGTCATAATTACATCTTTAATGGACCGCTCTGTTGCTTAGTTATTGCATTTTGGGACGGGGCTACCTGTTTAACCAACCAATGACAAACAAGTGTTCGGTGAAACCTGTTTGAAAACAATCATTGTTTTTGCTTTTCTGTTTGTTGGCAGCAGTTTAACTAGTAGTTTTCCCCTTTTTAAATGATAGAAAGGCATAAAAAAGAAATGACAAGAAATCATGTTTCGGCTTATTAGAGCACATTCTTCAACTCCTATACCATAGTTCAAACTTAATTATTCAATTTTAACCCTATATTTAAAGTTCTACTCACTTCTGAAGGGACAACAAATGTGTATGCATAGAAGGGCCTGGAATAGACAAAAACAGGCAGCGTATAGTCATTCCTAGCAAACGAGGCAATCTGCATGGCCTCCTTGACACGGTAGTGCACACATTTAACAGTATTAGCTGAAGACTTGAGCTCATAATCAAGGTAGATGGAAGGATAGAGAGCCGGCCAGATCTGGTGTTGAGTTCATGACTTGTCCGGCTCTCTCAAAGAGCTCCTTTGCTTCATTTTCAACCTTGCTTTGTGGCCAACCAGAATGCAGTGGTCGCCAGTTTTCCCAGTCGATGACACCAAGCCTGTGAAAGTCCTTGAAGGGTATGAGCTTGTCGATGTCAGCTCAAGCTTTGCTGAGGTGTTTGCTCAGGCTTTTGTTCTGAGGGAGGCCACCGCTGATGGGAATCCCAGAGCTGGTGTAGTAAGGATAGTATCCCAGCAGGTGACTGTGGTAAAAGATGGTCACGTTGGGGCCGCTCAAGGTCTCGTTGCGGTTTGCAACAATGTCAAAGACACTAAGTTCCAAATCCACCTTGATAAAGAGATGTTTTTCCCATCATTTGGACCGCACACGAAATTTGCTAGATTATTGACACATGTTCAACCTTGAATTGAAAACAGCAGGATTCAGTAGGCGCATTCCACACTGAGGGTAACAAAGGCATTCGGGCCTGCTTCAGCTGATCCACACACTGCCACTGCCAGAAAGCCGATCAGCGCCATCACCCAAATGCCCTCATAGATCAGTCAACCCACATGCCACAACCTAGAGAGAATGACATATCAAAAATTAATTCTTTGATATGTAACTTTTGAAAATATGTTACTAAAATAAAATGTATATAGAAATTCTAGAAGAAATAAGTACCCCTCTACATTTGTGTTGCTTGTATTGCCCTTTTGGCAGAAATAACTTTGGTAGCACTTTACTTTAAGGTGTCTTACACACATGTACATGTATTTACTGTTGCAATAACAATAAATTATGCATAATTACATGCAAGTAACCCTAACCATATAGTAAGTGTACAGTATGTAGTTAATTAATATTACTCAGTACTTAAATGTATAATTATATTGTAACAAGGACACAAACTTAAGTGTAACCAAAACTTCTTGTATATGATTCTTGTATTATTGTTTTAAATCTCATTCCTATTTTTCCCTATTCCTCCATGCAGAATTACAATATACTGATGTATGCAATATATTTGCATGAAAATTGCTGTAAATATTTGCTCATAGGAGCAGTTTTACCCAACTTTGTTGACAATATCTAGATTTACGGGGCCTTATATAGACCCTTAAATAGGCCCTTGGATGTTTGGAAACTGTTTTGTAATTTTGGTTTGGATAACATCACGTTAAATGATAAGTCATAAAGTTTTCGTATCACTATTTCAATAATTTACAGGCATTTTGTAAGTCTTTATTTTTATCTTATTTTTCCTCTCTTGATTTGACATTTGAAAATGTCATGTGTATTACATTAAAATTCCTTGCTAATCTCCGTCAAATTCCTCTCGCGGTTACAAGTGTGATTGTGTACACTCAGGGGGCCTCGTAAATGAAAGCAGTTCTGAACGTGCCTGTTTCGGCCTATTTATTTTTCAAATAATTCTTTAGAACAAGTTTTGTTCAAAGAGAAAATAAAGACAAAGAAAACAATCATATCAATTCACCATCTGAAGGGTTTCTTCTGCTCTGATATTTTTAATGGATAACATCTCCTTCTCGTGGGTTTGTGGGAGTCTGTCAGATAAAATAAAAGGGAAGATGTAGCTTACGGTACATGTGGAAGATCTGCATTTCCTCTTCCAATGAGATGGCAGTGAAACTTGTCCATCTAACCAAGAGCAACAACGTGGTGAAGTCACCAAGTCTTTTCATAAACCACAACCATCTACAGTGCCTGACCACAAAAAAGACCCCCCAAAAACCCGTCTGAGACATACTGGCACTGCTTTCTCCTCAGACAGACAGTGCTCAAGGGACATGAGAACCAACTGCGCTCTTTCTCTTCTTTACAGAATGGACTGATTGAATCCAGATGGCAATGGAGCTGCACATCATGTTGCAGCATTGAACTTTCTTGCCTTTTTATTCATTTAAACTGGAAAGAAAGTTTATTGGGTTTTGAAAAATGTGGGGGGAAAATTATATATAAGCTTTGTGCTTTATCCATTCTTTAATCCATTCTGATATTATACTGAAACCTATTTATGCCTTCAGAGTAAAAAAAACAAAAAACAATATAATTCCTCTTAACTGTGTCACTATATCAAAACATTTTGATTGCTTCTCGTGTGGCTTTATATCACAAAATTTGACCCACAATCGCTTTATTTCTTGTAATTGCAATTTTATTAACTATACTGTAACTTTATATCTCACAATGTAACTTTATATCTCAAATTTGAATTGGTTTCTCACAATTGTGGCTTTGTATCTCAAAATGTGACTTATCTTGTATTGACTTTATCTTACAATCACTGACTTTTCTCACAGGTGTAATATTAAAATTCCTGTAATTTCTAACTGTATATTTAACAATTTAACTTCATATCTCATAATTATAATTTTTTTTTTGTAATTGAGAATTTATGCCCCACAATGATTTTGTCAAAATCTTGTCATGACCGTACTGTATCTCATAATCGCTACTTCATTTTTCACAACTGCAACATTATACCTCTCAACTGTAACTTTATAACTTCCAATGTACAGTAACTTTGCCTTATAATTATGATGGTGACTTTTTTTGGCAAGAATTTTACTTTATATTTAAAAATGTTGACTTGTCTCATAATTGTGACTCATAATGAATCTAAAAATAAAAATAAAAAATCCATTAAACCTCCCAAACATAACATAAATCTTGAAATGTAACTTTATCTCACATTTATGATTTTGTTTCAGATAAATATGATATTCCACAGTTTGACTTTATATCTCACAATTTTTACATCTCGTAATTACTATATCTCATAATCACTTTATTTTCAGCAGTTGCAATATTAAACCTGCCAAATTTAACTTTATATCTCACAATTAAATTTTGGTCTTATAATTATTATTTTATATCCCACAATGTGGCTTCATAGCTCAAATTTTAAATGTTTCTCATAATTGTGACTTTATATCTCAAAATCTGACTTGTCTCGTAATGACTATCTCACAATTGCTTCTTTATTTCTCAACTGCAATATCATACCTGCAAACTTGTATATGGAAATGTAACTTAATGTCTCACAATTATTAATAACTGGACTATAAATCTCTGAAATCTCACAACTCACAACTCATACATTACAATAATGACTTTATTTCTCACAATTGAGACTTTATTTGTCACATTGTGACTTAATATGTGGCACAATGTGTGTTTCTTATAACTACTTTTATTACTCCAAAGCAGTCTTTTCAATATGAACAATGCTTGCAAAACCTCTTCTCCCTCATGCTCTATGATCAAACCAGAACATTTACTTCATATTGTAACCAGCATGCAGCTGGAATAAATACAGTGGTCAGCTGCAATCAGAAGGCCTCATGCTGCAAACCTCCGAATCTTGTGTTCCCTAACTTGAAAAGTAATCTGGAAAAAATACATGTGGACCCAGGCCTCTGCTAAACCTATAAGCTTAGAAACATCATGCTGCATCTGATAATTGGGAAAAACTGTAATTGCATTGAGATTTTCCAAGATTATTCTCGTAAAGTTTGCAACCGAATAGTCTTGACAGCAACAATACCCTGGCGTTCCTCTAAACATGAGCTTTTGCGTGAAATTCAGTGATGAAATGTCACAATACTTTCCAAAACATTTCACAATGGCCTGTGTGGCCTATGAATTTGATATTTTACAGCCTGTTTGAGCACAAGTGTGTATATGATTATTTTCTTAATGCTATAAATACGATTTGCATATGGCGCTAGTATGGCTGATGTGGAATTTGACTTATCTCATAATGACTTTATCTCTCAGTCACTACTTTATTTCTCACAATTGCAATACTTCAAAACTGTAACTTTATATCTTGCAATGTAGTTTTATATCTCACAATTCTGAGTTTTATGAGTTTCTCATAATTGTGACGTTTTATTACAGAATTGTGACTTTATATCTCAAAATTTGATTTATCTCATAATGACTATCACTTTATTTCTCATAATTGGAATACCTCAAATCTGTAACTTTGTATCTTGCAATTTTATATCTCACAATTATGAGTTTGTTTATAATAATTGTAACTTTTTATCGCACAATTGTGATTTTATATCTCAAAATTGGATTTATCTCATAATCTCATAATCTCTCGGTCGATAGTTTATTTCTCACAATTGCAATACCTCAAAACTGTAACTTTATATCTTGCAATGTAGTTTTTCACAATTGTGATTTTAAATTTTGACTTATCTCGTAGTTCCTCATAAATGTGACATTTTTTATGCATCACTGTAACGTTATTCTTTATTTATCTCCATATCTCTTTTTTTTTCTGGTTTTTGTTGAATTTGTATTGTAAAGTTGTTTTTTTTGTTTTTGTTTATTGTTTCTTTATTTTGTTTATGTTATTTTTTATTTTTATTTTTGAATATTGACTTTATTTATATGTGTATAGTTTATTGCACAATTTGCATCAGACACTGTAACGTTATATCACTTGTAATGAATACAACTGTTTCACTTGTTTTGCACCTGAGGGAAGCAGCTATTGAAAGCCTCTCGAGTCTATCCTCCGTGAACTTGTCTCCAGTCCAGTCCTAATTAGGAGGAACTTGCTCTACACACACACTTTACCACCAAAAAGCTCTTCTCACTTGCTTTGAACATGTCATTATTTTTTCCAGTCCAGTCGTTATTTTTAGGATGGCTTTTTTAGGTTGTTTTGTACATGTCATTATTTTTGTTTAGTTATTAACATGCCAGGTCATTTCCAGCATTGCTCAGCACATCCGGTGTAATTATCTTGTCTTTGTATTGAATATCCAACTGAGGCATTTTGTTTCGTTGTGTTATATGTGTTCAGAGATATCACAGTTATCAGGGTTTCCTGTGTGAGTTGTTGAGTGGCATTGGTATTGGTGCACTCTTGAATTGTTAATTGATTTGGCTCCTCCTCGTCAAGCTCCCAGATGAACAGCAATTAGTGATCACCGACATGCCAAAGCAGTCTGTGTCGCTCCAGGACTACAATAATTCTGAGTGATTTGTGGCATGATTGTAATGAAATGCCTTGGCTTTTGTTGTTTTGGGACTTGATGTCCGTTATTATTCAATTATATGGTTCAATGATGTATAAGGTATAAATTTTAAAGAAAAGTGGAAAATATCTAGTTTGAAACATGGCAAGTTTTTTTTAAATGTAGTCTTTGTATAAAGACTTTCTTGTATTTTTGAAAAACATTAAAATTTAATGACTCCTATATTAAATGAAATATCATGAATTATTCATTTATAAACATAAAAAGTTTTGGGGTAGTGCACAATAGCACCACACAAAATAACCTTGTCTTGTCATGGAAAAAAGAACAACAACAACAACCCCGCTGTTTTATGCATGTTTCTGTATGTTGGATGCATAGCCTATTGTAGTTAACTAATACTAAAACCACTTAACAAATATTTTAGCTAGTTGCCAGGTTTCTCATTTTCAGTTAGTTTAATTTAATGTTTGACAATAAATAAAACTGAAACAATAATAATTAAAAAAAAAACTATAAAGACATTTAATGAAAAAATACTAAAATTTTTAATAAAATTAAAATGGAAATGTAAAGTATAAAAAAAACATTGAAAATATAAATATAAAATTATCTCAGTGATACTACAATAACACTGGCACATTGGCAGACAAAGGATTTTCAGATGTTAATAAGCAGTAAATCACTTTTGTTTATAGCAAAAAAAATTATAATAATACAACATTATGACAAACAACCTAATTCTTAACAAGAAACCATTGTTTCATTCTTTTAATTAGGCTTTTTCTGTATTATATCATAACAGTTGTACCACCTGACATTTCTGACATTATGCCTCTCCCAAAAATTATTTAAATTAATTTTAATTATTTTTTAACACAATCATCATGCATTCTTAAAAAAATAAAGATTCCAAAAGTCATGCTTCTCACAGTGATGCTATTAGTTTTTTTTGTTGTTGTTCCTCAAAGAACCTTTTAATGCAAAGTTCTTAAAATATACATTTTTCTTAGTCTGAAGAACTTTTTTCAAAGTCTAAAAACCCTTTATTTCCACTATAAAGAATATATATATATATATATATATATATATATATATATATATATATATATAATATAAAAAAAATAAAAAGAGCCTCATGTCATTGAGCCGTATACTGTAAAAAGGAGAGTGTCTAGCCTATAAAAGCATCATGTATTGAGAATATGCTGAGCACAGCACCGAGAAACACACTTGATATTCGATCTTGTATTTAAACAGTTGTGAAAACACAGTCGTCCTTCTTACAGTAATGCAATCTGGTTGTTGTTATGGAGAGTAAATCCACTGCAGTAGACAGTTTCTGTAATGTCAGGTGGATTAACGTTCAGACACAAACGTTTAGACTACTTGACAGGTTGGGAGCCAGTATCTCTGGCACTTACACAGGACCACCTGCAAGGTTCTTCCTTTCTTCTTTCACACTTGAAAACACATACCTATTTCGTTTCAAATTACAATGTTACTTTTTTCTTTGAAAGGACTTGTTTTGGCATTTCTGAATGTTCAATGTCGCATTCCTGTCTGTATTTATGTGATTTTGTTACCCACCCTGGAGGAAGTCCCCCTTCTCTGCTTGCAAAACATGAAAATTGCATACTTCAACAGTATTTGGACACCACAGACAGATCAAGGACTATGGTTAGGTTGCATATTCTTATGGAACAGTAGCAGGGGGGAGAGCTGTTCTCAGTCAGCAAAGCACAAATACAGTTTGAGGAGGTGTACAGTTACCGTAGTATATCCATAGTGTTACAGTGCAGGGAATATATACGTTTGGCCTAGACAGGATCCTCCAGGTTTGGCTCCAATCATGAGCTTGGCCTTCCTCCCAAAGTCTTCAGCCCACCCTGATGGTCCAATAAAAAAAAATGGTTTGGAAGTCTGTTTCACAGCTTTATGTCTTGTAAGGGGCAAAAATTGTGATTGCAGAACATCAGAGATGAAAAAAAAAAAGTAACTTTTAGTAACTTACTTGATAGAAAACAGGAGATTTAAGGGATAGATCACAAAAAAAATCTCTTTCATCATTTATTTGATTTGTTTTGTAGAACACAAAATGAGATGTTTAGTAGAATGTGCAAGCTGCTCAACTGACCCTTTGCAGGGAGTTTAATTGACAGGCGATTTGACCAATCATAACGCCGAATGCTCCATTTTGTTCGACAAACAAACCAGACAAGAGAGTAGATTAATGTCCATGGACTTGAACTTGAAAAACTGTGTGTATTGACGTGTTTCCACTGTTGAAATACGACACCTTCTGATGTTCATTCATGTTTATTTCATGCTATAAGAGAAGAGTAAGAGATGATTGGTTCACATGCCATTTGAACGGCACGTTAAATCGTATTTATTGTTTGAATTTCTATAAAAAATGACCAAATTTGAAAGCTGCTCTGTATTGTCTGTCGCCGTGTTGTCATTGTCCTCTTTTCTCCTCAATGTATTTTTCAAAGAAATAAAATTACAACAGACTTCTGAAGTATGAATATTAGATAAAACAAGGGATCAAATTCTTAATTTGTTGTCATGATATCTTAATTGATCAGGACAGGGTTCCATCATTTCCTGAACATGAAAAATATGTTTGTGCATTGAAATCACTCCTCACAGCGGTAATCACTAGAGGAATATGAGCTGTAGACAGTATTGTATGTTTGGATGAAGCTGGTGTCATAAGTTGGTGAGTCCTGGGTGTGAAGAACATCCAGAAAGAACATCCTGACCCAGAGTAGCTTTAACATCCTGCTGGAATAAAACCTGACATGCATTCCTTCACTCTCCATCATTACAACAACATTCAGACTGTAGCGCTTCATTGACATCTTGTGGTCAGTTCATTAAACAACACTTCATATTGTGTCAAGTTTAAGGACTTCATTAATTACACTTGTCTGGGTCGGTATATTAGAGCAAAATTCAACATCCTATTAATTTTACTATTAGGTTTTTGGTATTTATTGTGAATTATTATCTTACCATTTAAAAGAAAATGTGGACATGAAATACTGATTTGAATAATAACTTATTTTATTTGTAGAGATGTGTGCCTAAGTCAGTTATACAGTGTAGTACTGGACAACGGTCAATATTTAGAAATACACATGAATATTGCGAACGTACCGATTAAAATCAAATATTCCAAAGAGCAACTGTAATACATTAAAAAAACTGCATTATTACTAAATCAATAATGCTTTTTATATCCTCACTATACTTGATAAACTATAGCGTTTTGTAAAAAAAAAATTGTAGTTCTTTGTAAACAGCTTTCAAATGGCAACAGTTCAAGGGCAATATTAATCTAAACGATGAATAAATATACAAAACATAGAAGCTGGGGTTTAAAACTCACTTCGTATGGCTCAGTTTTTTTTCTTGTAAGCTTATGAAGATCTGATTCATGTACAGTATACTGCAATTTCTCAACACAAGTAAATACTGTAAAATGACTCTGCAGATTCACTTGACCAATCAAACTGTTAATAATGTAGCTCACCTCACAGTAGTTGATTAAAATTGGTTTTCCAGCAAAGACAACAAACCCCTGAAACTGAATCTCAATGCAATTTGAAGGAATTTTAGTCAGTGCAATATCAGTGCCTTTTGGAAAATTCAATTTTTTTTTCTTTCGTTTTTCATTCGATACAATTACAGTACACTTCTTTGATTTGTAATTTTCTTCTGATGTTAAAATGGTTTAGTTGGTATACCTCTGGTATAAATCCTTAAAAAATCTCTAGTTTCATTCTCAATGTCATGGCCATTGGTTTAAATCCCAGGAAAATGTAAAATGTAATAAATAAATGTACATTTATGAATGTAAATCTATATTTGTATTGAAAAACAACAGCTTAAAATAGATAAAATTGCAAGCCAGGTTTGAGAATCTTCACCAGGACAAGTCAAGTTAGAGTAGGTGACTTGGACATCCAGACCAATTTTTTTCCAGCTAAAATAAATTTCAATTGTTTTTGTCATCCAGAAATCTAAATCTGAGCTTGAGCTCTTGAAGCAGCTTCGACTTTGCAGCTTCCCAGCTGTCTTCCCAGCCTAGAAATCAAACAACCAACTTTTAGCCAACTGTAATATATTAATATTACACACAAATATTCCCACCTTGACAGAAGAACTGTTTACTCTGATTATTATGAATTGTTTTTGAATTATTCTGCCATTGTAAAGTCTGTGGTCAGTATTTATTTATTTTTTTTATTCAACAAGAATGCATTAAATTGATCAAATGTAACAGCAAAGATATTTACAGTGTCATGTTACAAAAGATTTTAATTTAAAACTAAATAAAAACTTCTTTTGAACTTTCTATTCATCAAGGAATCCTAAAATTGTATCATGGTTTCCACAAAAATATTAAGCAGTGCAACTGTTAACATTAATAATAAGAATTGTGTCTTGAGCAGCAAATCATTACATCAGAATGATTTCTGAAGGATCATGTGACACTGAAGACTGGAGTAATGATGCTGAAAATTAAGCTGTGCATCACAGGAATAAATTACATTTTAAAATATATTCAAATAACAAAACAATTCTGTTACATTTAAATAATATTTCACAAAACTACAGATCTACTCTATTTTATCATAAACTGTATTTGATCAAAGAAATGCAGCCATGGCGAGTTATGAATATATTTTGCAAGACTTTCAGAAACATTCCAAAATCTCACTGACCCCAAACGTTTGAACAGTACTGTATTTACAATGTATTATTCATACATAGATTTATGATTAAAGTGCCTCTATTATGGGTTATGAAAGGTTCATATTTTGGTTTTGGGAGTCCCCAACAACAGGTTGACATGCATGCAAGGTCAAAAAACACTTTAATTGTCTTATGATATGACATAGATTTATGATTAAAGTCTCAATCGACTGCAAACGATTTGGTCAATGATTGATTTTTTCCAAACCCCTTCTTTGCGTGACACTAATGCTTGTCTGATTGAATCATGCTGTAAGCCGATTTCAGTTTGTGAGCGCAGTGCTGCTTTGTGTACAGCGTTACCGAGGAAACCACTATTTTTAGCGCTCCAAAAGCTGCATCTAGTGGCAAAGAATGAATTTGCATTTGCATTCAGACCAACCCGAAAAGACCAACAAGTAGGCGGGTAATATGCTAATGATTCATGTTGATGTCAACATTAAACGGCTTGGGATTCGTTTTAAAAACGACTCGTTTCACTGATTCAGAGTCGACTCTTTCTTTTGAGAGACAGTAACTTTATACCGATTTAAAACTTTGCAGGATGTTTTCCTTCACTTAGAGCTGTGTTACTGCATAAAAGGTAATTTTCAAAAATCCATAATAGGGGCATTTTAAATATTTATAAATGACATTAAATCTTTATTGAACATTTATGATGTTGTGAGTGTGTATGTGAGCTCACCTGGACTGCAGCAGGTTAACGGAGCAGAGAAAGTAGCCTTTGCTCCAAGTGCCTCTTCTGTGTCCTCAAACACTGGCTGTGGCAGAATCTGCTTTTTGAACCACTCATCTACAGAGTTTCTCAAAGGTGCATTGTCTGCTTCTGTAAGAAGTTCAGAACAGAATGACAATCATTAAATTATTATTTTCTAATAATGGACTTCAAGAAAGACAAACTGGTTGGTGTTCAGTGGCTCTGACCTGTCTTTACCCCCAGCAGACCCAGTATGCGTTCACTGAGATGTTTTTTAGCTGCTTTCTTGTTGCTTTGACATGTGCACTTCAGCGTATAGTCACAGAAAGACAGCTGGATAGAGGCCCGTTCCTCAGACTTCAGGTCAATGACCGGCTCTCTCTGACCGGCCCTGTTCAGTATTGAGCGCAGCTGATTCTGCACCTCTTCAGCACTATCAGCTCCAGGTAGTGAAGGATAACCAAAGAGAGGTGATAATAAATGTAAGGCTTTCTGGAGAGTACGTAACTTGGCTTGATCCTCTGAAGATCCTAAAAAAGACCGTATTATATTTGAACACAATGGCAAACAATGTTTTTTGTTACAGTTCTGTTCCCAGTTAAAGAATTTATTGCTTTAAGAAGCATTGTAAAATGAAAATAAATGAATATGATTGACTGTGTCAGGGTACATGTTTTTAAATATCTCCCTAAAAAACAAAACTTAATGATATTTCTGAATTATGATAAAAAGAATACCTTTTTTACGTACTTAAAACACTACAAATAAAATATTAAATGTTTTTAATGTTATTGAATGATGCATCTTCTGCTCATTAAAGCTGCATTTGTTTGATCAAAATTACAGTAATAACAGTAATCTTGTATAATATTATTACAATTTATAATAACTGTTTTCAACATCAATATATTGTAAAATGTAATTTATTCCTGTGATGCAAAGCTGAATTTTCAGCATCATTACTTTAGTCTTCAGTGTCATATGACCCTTCAGAAATCCTTCTAATATGCTGATATTATCAATGATATTATCACACTAGTGCTGCTTAATATTTTTTATGGAAACGGTGATATATTTTTAATAGAAAGTTCAAATAAATAGCATTTATTTGAAACCTTTGTAATATATGTGACCTTTGAATTTGATGCATCCTTGCTGAATAAAAGTATTAATTTCTTTCAAAAAAATCAAATAAATAAATAATTATACTGACCCCAAACTTTTGAGTGATATATTTTTCATTTTCTTTATTTTGGACACATTGACTTGTCTATAAACTCTTTTTTCTTCAGACGCTCATACTAACCTTGTCCGTCATACTTCACATCGTAAGTTATGTTCTTTAGTGAGCAGTAAAATGACTTTTCAGATTCTTCAACTTCTTCCTGAGGAAGAGGAAGAGACCTCTGAGAAAAGTGCTGCTTCACCAGCGCAATGCACATCTTTTCATCAAATCAGAGGTCAAGAAAAAAACATTAGTTAAGGAACATAAATCGACTGGTATATTTCTATATGAATACGTAAATACACAAATATATACCTGAGCTAGGATCCAAAATTTCCATCGCACGGCCGAACAACAAGTAGGCTTTTCGAGTGGCTTCTCTCTTAGAGTCGTAACCTTGTTGTTTGTTAACACAAGTATAGTTTTCCAGGTTGACTGTCACAGTACATTTGAAATTATGATCATATTTTATGTTCTCCATGTTCACTTGTGGTGGCTTGAGATTATATACATTCAACAGCTCATTGATTTCTGTAAAATACACAAAGATGTACAAGTAGATTTTGAGTACAAGTACCTTAAAGGGAAACTCCACCCCAAAATGAAAATTTTGTCATTAATCACTTACCCCCATGTCGTTCCAAACCTGTAAAAGCTTCATTTTCTTCGGAACACAATTTAAGATATTTTGGATGAAAACCGGGAGGCTTGTGACTGTCTCATAGACTTCCAAGTAAAATACACTGTCACGGTCCATAAAAGTATAAAAATCATCGTCAGAATAGTCCATCTGCCATCAGTTATTCAACCGTAACGTTATGAAGTGACGAGAATACTTTTTGTACACGAATAAAACAAAAATAACAACTTTATTCAACTATTTGTCTCCTCTGTGTCTCTCTGCATCACCATAGCGGCATTTTGGCGAATCAGAGCTGTACGCAGGCAGCGTACGCTCTTCTGTGTCAGCCGCGCTGCACTGATGCACTGTTTTCTTTCAAAGCGTAAAAACATTCTTGTGGCGCGGCTGACACAGAAGAGCATTCACTACCTGATTCGCCAAAATGGCGCTATGCTGATGTGGAGTGACACAGAGGAGACAAATAGTTGAATAAAGTTTTTATTTTTGTTTTATTCGTGTACAAAAAGTATTCTTGTCGCTTCATAACGTTACGATTGAATCACTGATGGCAGATGGATTATTCTGACAAAGCTTTTCATACTTTTCTGGACCTTGACAGTGTATTTTACTTGGCAGTCTATGCGACAGTCACAAGCCTCCCGGTTTTCATCCAAAATATCTTAAATTGTGTTCCGAAGACAAACAAAGCTTTTACGGGTTTGGAACGACATGGGGGTAAGTGATTAATGACAAAATTTTTATTTTGGGGTGGAGTTTCCCTTTAAACTTGTCACTTTTTTTTTTACAGTGTACCATTAGCGTTCCCTACTGGTGTCCCCTGAAACAGCACATTATCTTTCTTCCTGCATGCTCCATTACCTGGACAATCAATCCTGGGCTTTTTCCTCAGTAAGGCTGGAGAGCTGGAGTCTGGAGGGTCCGGCAGCACAGAAACAAAGACTGACTTTTGGCCTGATGTGGAGATGCTTTTAGACTCTGAATGATCTTTCTCTTTGGCCTCACTGATGGATACTGTAGAAGTAATCAGATCCGAGCTGATGTCGATGGACATGGGCTCTTCACTGACCTCTGTTTTATTATCCGTGTCATAAACAGGATTTTTTAGACCCAGTGTCTCTAGTCGCTCCTTCAGAACACCTTTGAAGTTCTTCTCAGTATCTGATATCGGAGGACAGTTGAGGATCCCTGACAGATGCTGCAGAGCAACTTTAGCTGCCTGTTGCTCCGCCTGTTTCTTCTTGGTGGAGCCATCTAAGAAATGCAAACTAAACATCAGCAAACAATAGCTTGTAAATCAGCACAACACTTTTGTGAAAGGAAGATAAATGATGTTTAATGAATGACTAAGTGCAGTTACCTTTGTCACAAAAAGTAAAAGGCCCGACGAGTTTGAGCTTGCAGATGGTTGTGCCGTCTTTAAAATCTTCTATTGGTTTTGGGAACCCATTTGTGTTGAAATATTCCATCATCACTGACTTGTATGTCTGATCTGTTGTAGCAAGAAAAAAAAACAGGTTTAATGAGCTATTCAGTAAAATCAAATTATATATATAATTTAATCAAAATATGTTATTTGAGTCCTGATGTGTTGAAAGTGGCAATAAACTAATTTTCAGATGTATTTTAGAAGGCATTCTTGCCCATTAAAGGGTTAAAACTGCACATTTACTGCACAAACCTGAAACGGATTTATAACATGCAAACATGTTTGTATGTATTTCACAGTAATACAATACAATATGTAAATTGTGCTTAAAGTGTTTTATTAAACTAAGCATTTAGGCATTAAGGCTTAAAATTGCTTAACTTAATATTTGTACTTTACCTTCTATTGGAGCACTAATGCAAAAACTTTCCCATAAAAGCTTATAAGCTGCTTCGGTCGCTTCTTCCTTTGTAGAGCATCTATCAGACGCAACTTCTCGACTGAGATCCACAGTCACTTTACCAAAGAAAGTGATTCCTGAAATGACAAAATATAAAATGATCTACTGTATCATACACTGATCTCTTATTATAATTATAATTCAACAGTACAATTTATTAGTCATATTTCACCTGAGGAAGATGAAGAGGAGGCCTCAGAGTGCATGGCTGAGCTTGACGGTTCATCTGTGCTTTCTTTCTGTAATTTCAGCTGCTTGAGGGCAATGAATGCGACCTCCTGATGGGCGGCCTTTTTTTCGTTGAACACCCTTTCGCCAATGAAACGTTGTCCATTTACTGTCACTTTACCTCTGTAACCTGTGCGGAGGATGTGAACTTTATGTGATTAACTGTTGAATCAAACCTGAATGAAGGAATGTCATCCACTTTTCCTGTATGTCTAAAAAAATACATGTTCTATTTGTTTCAAAAGGACTATCATGCAATTAATATTTATTGGACGGATGATGGATTTGTTACCTTGGGCTTCTTGATCCTCTGTAAAAACAGGAAATTTGTCCTCTGGCCATTTCTTTGCCTGACAATATTCATAAAGATGGTTTTTGTATTTAAGCGGGTTGCCAGGAAACACTGGATCTGTGGATAAAGAAACACTGGAATGAGACAATCTGAATATTGTTGGACTCATGTGAACTCAAAATGACTCAAGTTGAGTTAAACTTGTGTAGTTTAGTTTATTAATTTGCTCTATATATTAAAAGCATGGCAAAAGGCTACTTAAGTGCAGTGAAAGACAGTACATGTTCATGATTGCATTACAACTTTTAAAAAATGCACTTTGTAAAAATTGTTATAAAATTAAAGCTTTACTTTAAAGTATATTTTTTAATTATTATGTTTTAATTTTAACTTAGTTTGAGGTACTGATTTATTTAAAGCTGCTGTATGTAGGATTGACACCGAGTGGTTGAACTAGGTATTGCAGACCAAATTCAAAATATTGAAGAGGGTTTTTTCACCCGGCCCCTCCTCCTCAGACTTGACCAGGCAGGTTGCCAGATTGATGAACCAACAGGAACGAGCATACTTGATGATGAATGAAATCAAATATGCTGTGTTTTCCGCCAACTGGCAACCCGGGTGCCGAAATACAATTGGGTAAACTGGCAGTGGGCGGGTTTCACAAACCAAAACAGAGACAGACATTCCGGCCAGGAACGCACATTTTCAAAGGAGAATAACTGACTGTAGCATTGTTTTTCAGATAAAAAAGTATGTTATGTTAGCATGTTTCTTAAATATCTGCAAACATATGGTGTTTTTATGCTTTAGTAGAGTCAAAAACTTACATACAGCACTTTTAAGTACATTAGAACTACATTTTAACTTTTAAAATTGATTATTAATTATTTAATTTATTTATTTGGAATTATGGTTTAATAGTTTATTTTTATTTTTTTTGTTTAATTTAAATTCAATTAAGTGTCTGATTACATTATAGTACATTCAGTTCACACTTAAGTATAGTCTTTTAAAGTATACTGCATTATATCTATAGTAAGTACTATTTTTAAAAGTATGTTTACTGTACTTTTTTTTTTTTTTTACAAGGAATTGATCTCCTCTTAATTTAATCATAATCATAATAATGTAATTTTCAAGGGATATTATATTAAACTTTATTTACGAGTTCCCTTTTGCCCTACAGAACACATCAGAAGCATGATGAGGAAACTAAATATTACTTAATGATTAAATCAAACCAAAATAATTTTTTTCTCACCATGTGTCACTTTCTCCAGATGGTCCACTCTTCCTGTCAGGTGGCTGATCTGCTCCTCGTGTTGATCTACTTTTGCCTGCATCTCTTTAAGTTTGTCGACTTCAGGACCCAGGTTCTCCAGGAGATCTTTGTTTTGGTCCAGGAACTCCAGGAGACTCTTCATGTCCTGGGTTTTTTCTTAACATCGAGTCATGTTTCAGAACAGACACGATGCAGTTCACACACTTCAGTGTTGATCTACTGTACTTACATTGACATTTTCATCTCGGTTCCCCTCGAGGCGCGAGATAAAGTCTTCAATCCTATCTTTCATGGCCTGCTGCTCACGGTTCAGAACATTCTGGCGGTCTTTCACGGTCTGGAGATCTTCCTGTTGGCCATCTACCTCACACGGGGCTTGATTGAAATTCCTGTCCAGGATGTTGTAAAACTACACAGGAATTTGAACAATGTATACATAATACGGTTCTATGGAAGAGCAACATCCTAATAATAAACTGAATAGTTTTCCATCCACCTGTGTTATCTCCTTTTCCAAGTCTTTCATTTCTGGGACATGAGGTTGAAGCGTCTCGGCCAGCTGCAGGAGCGTTCCGTGATGCTTTTTCATATCCTCATTGCTCACTTTGAAGTCAGGTGAATGCATTACACTGTTCCGTACAGTTATTACCTAATAAAAATGAGTGTTAAACGTGTTATCCAGCACAGCACGAGAGCTGGGGAAGTTTAGGTTCTTTCCTCCTCAGTATACGTACGTTTCTCACACACTGTCCTGGGATGTTCTTGAAATGTTTGCAGAAATTCATGAAGTTTAGGATGGCAGCGATATCAAACTGGTCAAACTTGCGATGTTTCGTCTGCCCACGTGGCATATGTGCCTGTCAGAAGAAATAAAAAGTTTTGTTCACTGACACCAAATATCTAAATATAACTCTCCCCATATGCAACAGACAGCAACGCTCTATGCTTATTAAAGATAAAGCTACTTACTTTGGCAACTTCCCACTTATCTGTGGGCCATAGATGAGGCTGGCAGTTGTCCCAGTACATACGATTATCATTCCCATTATGATTGGCAATGATTTCCTTCTTCCAGCGTTCACACAACCGGCAGAGATGCTGCGGAAAGAAGCAAAACACAATTTGAGAGACTCTCCCAGAAACTCTGACATTCTTTTACACTTTTTGGTGTATTGCCATATTTCAATTTGTGTTGACACACAATTGCAATGACATTAATATTATTTAAAATGTGTAATGTGTAGACATTTTACAAATACAGTAGCCTTTTACATTGGGATCATTTTAAAAGTATTTTTCTGTATCTTTTTTTGCATCGTACAATAAATTAAGAAGGGTGTTTCTATTGTTTGATTGACATTACATTTAAAGTTTACCTTATTCACACGCTCGCACTTCAGCGCACAGCTCTGTCTATTGAGCTGAGGTTTGTTTCGAAGAGAATTGTGATAGGTTTCGGTTTCCTTTTCGATGAAGCCCTGAATGCGGCTCCTCAGAATGTAAAGGCTCTCCGTTGTTTTCAGCCAGTTTTTGTAGTTTTCATCACTGAAGCGACTGTAGGATTGTGTGCCGCTCATGATCGCTCATTAAAGTCTCAGGGATCGATCTCTTTTGTTACAGTAGAGCTGCGCTGCGATGCGCCTCCTCTGTCTGTCCTCAGCAGGTCAGCTGACTCTTGAGGTTGCCAGATACTCGAAAAATCAACCTCGTGCGTTATTGGGGAAAGGGAAACAATAACGAATTTGTTGATATTCTTCGGTGCCATGGTAACCGTAGTAAAATGGAATCTCCTTAATGTTAGTATTATAAATATATTTTTTATTTTCATTATTTATGTTTGTGCGTTAAAATTAGTAGGCTACATTGTCCCACACCCAGAAATGATCTGAAATTATATTAAAAAAATATATATTTAATATGAATATCCATTATATTATTACGTTTGTAACCCTAATTATTATCAAAAGAGAGTTACATATTTATTTATTCATTCATTCTAAAGTTAGTGTAGGCCTGGTTGTTTACAATTGTGCGAATGAAATAGAGGACGTGATAATTGAATAAACATGGAAAAATCAAGGTAAATATCACTTGTAGGTGAACACGTGTGAATAGACTTGTATGCAACACTTATAACTGAAGTTATGTATAATTTAGGAAAGGAGCAAGAGTTCATAAACAGAGAAACATAACAGAGCTGTTAGTTAATTGCGCCATCTAGTGGAGATCAGAACGAGCTTTTATTGACTGAAATTTGTCTTGGTGATAAAAGAAGGAAGTTTAAAGTACAAAGAAATACAAGAAAATAATACAATTGTGTGTGTGTGTGTGTGTGTGTGTGTGTGTGTGTGTGTGTGTGTGTGTGTGTGTGTGTGTGTGTGTGTGTGTGTGTGTGTCTCCATATGACCCATATGTGTATGTGTGTGTATGTATGTGTGTATATATATAATATGATATATATATATATATATATATATGTATATATATATCAAATGAAAGCTCTCGATGTGCTCTTTTAGTATACTAAATTGTATTTAATTGTAAGAGTGCTGAAGTCTAACTAAAGATATACTGAAGTTTTGATAGTGCTAAAGTGAAACTATTTCAAGCATACTTCAGGAACACTAAAAATATCTTGTAATTAAAGACCAATATTATTAAGAGATCATACAATCCTCATCAACAGTGACATTAAAATACAGTTTAGGCTTAATATTGAAAAATTACTCTGCATAAATGGCAGTATCCCACAGTCTTATGTGGACTTCTATCAATCTTTACAAGTCAGCCAGTCAGAGTAGGCTACTATTTCATGTACAGTTCACCATTTCATCTGAAACGTTCTTTATGAGACACATTTATACTAGTTCAAATCTATTAACATTTTATTTGCTTTATTTATTGTCTGTTTACTGACATATCACTAGATACTTACTGATATATAAATGGAATTAATCTTATTTATTTGGAGTACTACTAGTGCACAATGCACATTTCTATTGATGAGGATCGTATGACCTTTGAATAATATCAGTCTTTAAATGCAAGATATTTAAAGTGTACCTAAATTACACTTGCGATAGTTCCACTTTTAGCACAATCAAATATACTTCAGTATATCTTTAGTTAGACTTCAGCACTACTTTCTTACAATTAAAGTGTGTTAAGTACACAATTAGTTGTTTCAATTTAGCAGACTTTAAGTATTCCAGTTTAGTGATATGTGTATAATATGTAAATGTATTTGTATACACTCTCAGAAATACAGGTACAAAAGCTGTCACTTTTCAAAAGGTACATGTTTGTACCTATTAGGTTCTAATATGCACACTTTAAATACTAATATGTACCTTTAAGTTACCAAAATAAACCCTTTAGGTACAAACATTTACCTTCTGAAAAGGTCCTGCCCCAGTGACAGCTTTTGTACCTTTATTTCTGACAGTGTAGCATGAAATAAATGTATTTCAGATATATTTTTGTATATTTATTTTTCACTAGGGAAGGCATCTATAAAGGCTTTCCAAATTGTTAAATGGCTGAGATTACTATTTCAGTAAAATTAACCACATTCAATTAACTAATTTGATGTAAGGGCTTTGTATGTGATATTTAATTTTATCACAATTTATCACAATATTTCTTTTAAACTCATTAATGTAATATTTTGTTCATATTTTTCAGCAGATGTGCTCATGTTTTTATACACAAATTGAATAAAACTTTGATCGGCAAGTAACTTTTTTTTAAACAAACTTTTTTTTTTCTGAATAAATGTTAAAATAGTATTCAATAAGTATCCTGTCATCCATTTGGCATCCATTATTATCATAAAAGATTTAAATCAGTACACAAAATCAGATCAAACTATGGTCATTTTTGTTTTTGTTTTGGCCCTCCTGTAAAGTTGGTGAAATGTCACTTACGCCCTTCTAGTTCTCACCCCTCGATATATATATATATATATATATATATATATATATGTGTGTGTGTGTGTGTGTGTGTGTGTGTGTGTGTGTGTGTGTGTGTATCAGACAGTTCAATCATTTTGTATATCTAAGTTGGTGTAATCTTCAAAGATAGTGTAATCTTGGTTTGCATGTGTGTTGGATTGCTGAAGTTCTCATCTTGTCTCAGTGTGTGTTGAACATGCAGTGCAGTAGCAGAGTTTAACAGGAGGCCAGGTGTCCCCTGGCAGGGCTCCGCTTTCAAACACGATCCTCCATCTGTCTCTTTTTTGCTTCTCCTTTCTTCATTTGTTCATCGGTAGGGAAGAACAAGGTGAACTCTGTCCCTGATGCTTTTATATAAGACTGGACGATTATTAATCAGGCATTGTAAATAACAGTATAGCTGTGAAAAGCTTATTTAATGACAATAATCTTAATTGTCTGATGCTCCATCTTCAAGTGAGGTTTTAATTTCTGGGCTCCAAAAGTTTTTGGTTCTGTGTGTTAAAGTGTTAGCTCTTTATCTTGCCTTCTTAGTAATTACACTGAAATGACTAGGTTATTGCAAAGTGCAGTTTTTTGCTCTGTAATAACAGTGTAGAATGTGCTGAATCTCTATGGAAAACTGAGGTCATCATTATCTCATGAGAAAAGACTGTCTAAACATGCAGCAGCCACACAGATATGCCAATTGTGTGATCGCTGTTATCCTCTGAATAGAATATAACTGGTGGTTTCGATTAGTGGCAGAAATGTTACAATTATTGTTTATAGTCTGGACTGAGGAAAGCCAGACTTTCACCTTATAAAACATCTCAGGTTGGCTCAACTTCCAGGAGCTGGTGATGGGGTTTATTTATTTATACAAATGGTCAAGAAATTAAAAGAATATAACATCCCATACAGATAAATACTATTCCGTACATAAATTCCGTACTTGTTAGATTATTCAATTTTGTTACATATTATAGATCAAAATTACATGTTCGCCAGATGTAAGGGGTTTGGCAATTATTTTTAAAATAAATTTTTAAAATAATGTATTATTGAACACACACACTTATGCACAGATGTGTGTGTGTGTGTGTGTGTGTGTGTGTGGTATATCAAAGCATATCAAATATATCAGTATATCAAATAGGCCTATATATTATAATCAGTACTGATATGATGAGATTGTAGTGTGTGCATAAATTCTGCAGACAATAAAAAAGTTTTTTTATATATATATTATTACATAGTCTAAAAACCATAGTTTTAATATTGCTATATTTTGAAAATTCTTTATTGTTATTTTATATTCTAATGTATTCTAATATATATAATCGTCTATTTTCATAATAATTAATGTTAGAATTAATTTTAATGTAAAATCAATGTCACTTAAAATGCAACTTTTTAAAACCAATAGGCCTAAATAAAATAAATAAATACAATTACAAAATTATAAGTTAAGTAGTTTCCTTCTGGAATAAATGGAAAATATAGTCCCTTATAAAACATTGCTATGTAACAAAACGAATGATCCGCTATAGGAGCTGCGCATTGATATAATGAACAGGTGTTCCTCGTCATACCTAATACTATATTATGGATTTTAGACTGTATGTTTACCATTCAGAAGCCTGAATGGAAATTATCCGCTTTATAAAAGAGCAGCATAGTTATCCTTTCTTTAAAACAGAGCATTATATCCGTCAAATACTGTAATCTCCTTCTATCAATGACGGCGCTGTGCTCCTCCCCCCGCCTCAGAGGCCCCGCCCATCCCGTGCGCATCCCGTCCGCATTCTGCAGGAGGCACGGGAAAACAGGGATAGACCATCCCGAGAAACAAGGGGGGGTGGGTAGTTATTACGTACCACTGTTTTAATTCATATCCACCCACGTTTAGATATTTAAACTGATTTTTTTGTCATTTTAATATAAGGTTTTTGTAACTAAGCAATGACAAAAGAGTACGTGTGTACCAAAAAGACAACACCTGGCACCGACCAAATTCCGTTCCATCCTTTCCCAAACTGCGCCTTGAATTCTGCCGTCCTGCTGCCATGTTGGATTGAAGGATCGTTATTGCTTTAAGAGTTCGGAATGAAAGTTTATATTATGCAGTCTGTCAAACGTGAACGAATTAAAGACTAAATAAGCCGCAGGAGTAAACGAGTCGCATCTGTATCGCGCGCGCATTGAGGACAACACTACGTCGGCTCTGCTTGCATGCGGAATTCCTAACGGGATGAACGGAGCGCAGGCCATGTTGATCCGTGATTGCACATAAAATCATCTAATACGAGACAAACGCTCAAGTTCATCCGCCTCATCCGCCAACATGAGCGGCCACCCGCCCCAGAGGAGGGTGGCTAACGTGGGCTCTCTGCTTCTGACCCCGCACGAGAACGAGTGTCTGTTCAACTACCTGGGCAGGAAATGCATCGTAAGTTGAGTTTACTCTCACGGTCCTTTAACCGCAAGTTCACATGCAAACCATACTGCTTTTCAAAGATCCAGTAATGTGACGCAAACGAACGGCGGTAACGTTAGCTTCTGGCGAGGACAGTTGTGTTTTAACGCGTGTGTGATGTCCATCAACATCCTCCTCACTGTCAAGGGAATGAGCCTCCTGTGATTGCAATTACACGAACTGTTATAAGGTATTTGTATGATTGTGAGTTGGGAATTACATATTCCATGTGATTTCAGAGTGAATGGCAATAGGCCTTCTGCTTGAGTGAAGGTTGGTTGGCCAAAACCTAGTGAGCAGCCTACGAAGACAGCATCATAAGGGCATTCTGAGTCAGCCGAATGATGCACGTGCAATGCCCAGATATGCTGTCTGTGTAGCTACTGTCTCAGATGACCCTCAAACTCCACCAGATGTGTCAGTGAACTATCTATCTATCTATCTATCTGTCTATCTGTCTGTCTGTCTACCTACCTACATTTGTCTCGGTCTATCCTTCTAGCTGTCTATATGTGAAGCTATCGCTGTGTCTATTTACATGTCTTTCTATCTGTTATTCTGTCTGTGAATCTGTCTACCTCTATCTATTTCTATCTGTCTTATCTGTATGTATTTCAGTCTGCTGTTATATTTGTATGTAACTGGATTTAAATTACAGCAAGACTTTTGTTTCTGTGTTCAGTGTCAAGTAGCTAGTTATCAATTTCTGCTTAAAGTGTTAATAAGTTTAATTATATTTAATAACCTGCAGCAATTTCTAGAAAGCATCAAATTTGCATTAAAAGGAAACTTTAAGTTAGTTGTGCCTGCTAAATGAAACCTCAATTCTACAGCCCTGATTATTATATCGAATTTCGCTTAATTGTCAGAAGTGAAGATATTTGGTGGTCTTTGGTTGTTTATGATCGTCTTTTCTGTCCTACTTGAGGACCCATAGTTACAGTATTTGGATGCTTGCAAATGTTTGATGCTTCATTTGCATCATTTAACTATATAAAACCAAATAACATTTATTTATAAGTTCTTTGATAAAGTTATGCAGTATAATACACTTTGGGATCACAATATTTTACAGAGAGAAGTTTCAAGACTGATAAAACAGTACATACATTAATGAATTTAAAAAGATTCACCCAAAAATTAAAATGACCCCATGATTTACTCATCCTCAAGTCTTCCAAGCTGTATATGATTTTCTTTTTTCAGACGAGTACTTTCAGAGTTAGCTATATTAAAAATGTCTTGACTCTTTCAAGCTTTATAATGGCAGTGAATGGTGGTTGAGTTTTTGAAGCCTAAAAAAGTTTGTCCATCCATTATTAAAAAGTGCTCTACATGACTCCTGGGGGTTAATAAAGGCCTTCTGAAGTGATCGATGAGTTTGTGTAAGGAAGCATTTGTTAGAAAAGTGTCCTTATTTTTCAAGGCATGTCATGTATTTGATTCTTAGTAGATTTTTGATGCATGAACAAGATGGGTTTTTTTGTTTGTTGTTTATTTGGTTTTGTTTGTTAAATGTGTTTTTTTTTCAAAAAATCAGACATGAAGTTGAGTTCAAATCAGAGATTTTTGACCGTAGAAATGGATTGGGAAGGAGTAAGCTTGGCCAAGAAACAACTAGTGTTTCATTTATATATTTCACATGAAATCTGATTCACAAATATGGCATTGTTTCCCATCAGACCTACTTAAGTTGCTCGTCCATGTCTAGGTGGAAGTGACATGAACGTGAGCGGTGTCAGTCCAGGAACGGCAGCCAAGAGCCCGGCCATAAAGTGGGCTTTCACAGGGAATGACTAAATATGAGACACGTCGTTTGGGGCCAAGATCCAGCAGTCATGGGTTCATTCATCACTGTGTCCCGAACCGGCACCGAAAAACCAAGGGCAGAGGGTGGACGGAATCCAAATGGCACAATAGTGAGAGAGATGGAGAGAAGGGAAAAGATAGGGGTTGGGGGTGGGTTGTGCGTGATCAGCAGTCTTTGAGGACAGGAAGTGAACTGATCTGCCTCCTTTCCATGGAGATTTGAGCTTTAATGAATAGAGCTGCTGAGCCAGTACTGATCCAGAATCAGGTTTCCAAGCAAACCAAACCAAAGTCATGATCCCTGTGAAATGTGCGCCTTTAATGCGTCTTCATGTTCTTGGCGAAGACTTTTGCAGACATGAATGTCGTACAGATGCAGTTAACTAGAAAAACCTGGCGAATATCCATCAGATGTTGCGTTCAGTATTTGTTGAGTGCGATTAAACCCAGCCGATCGATCAGAAGTATAGGTTTACATATCAGTGCGAGCGTGTTTGGCTGCTTTGAATGCAGTGAGTGTATATTGTTTATATCATACGGAAACTCGACTCTTTCTTGAACTTGCTGAACTCTGGATACAGTAGTTGAAGGTTTATTGATGTCCTTGAATCACTCGGCCCACCAAGACCGAACGAGTGCTCGTACTCAAATGCTGAATGTGCAGTCTTGAGCATGAGGAAGCAGTTTTTCATCAGAAGAAATGAAGGGAAGTCTTGTTTCATTGATGCTGCTGTTACTGACGTGGCAGGATCGCAGTGTGTAGAGTAGTTAACCAGAATTCTCTTTTTCTTTATTCATTTTTTTTTTTTTATAAAATATTTGCACATGCCATTGTTAGATTAATTTTCAGATTAATGAATTTATAGAATTAATTATTGATTATCAAGAGTCTTCAAAGTTCACAACAATGCATTCAATGCTTGAATAGACTTCACCGATGAATGTCTTTTTATTTCTTTAGATAAGATTTGGATTTTTTAATTGGATTATTGGAGAAATAATCAGTAAATCAACTGATTAAAAGTCAAAGTTTATGAAATGTTTGATAAATTAAGATTTTTCTATAATTTGTTAATCATTGAAGTATTTTTTTAATCAGATAACTTTTGATAATCAATTAAAATGTTTAATAATTCAGTCATTTAATTGCTTTTAAGAGCCTAATTTCTTCAGTTGATTATCAGTTGATTCATTTGATTATCAATTTCAAGCAATGAGTTCGAATGCCTTTGAGAAACATTTATTCAATTGTTTAATCCAGTTACTTTTATTAATGTGTTCATCTGCTTATTTCAGTTGATCAGATTGCGTTTGATAATTGTGAAAGTCAATTCAAAGTTTATAAAAGTTTGAATTTATAATCTCGTAACCTATGAAGTATTTCTGATTATTTTTGTCAAATACGTTTTTGAACCATCGGGTTAAGTTGAAGTTGATTCTACAATGAATTTTTTAAATTATTTGAACAATTAAATAATCTTCTCGTTTCAGTTGATTAGAGATTGTGATAACTGTTTCATTTGTAGATGTATTTCTTCAGTTATTCAGTGTCGTTGCAGTCCTGCTGACAGGTGGTTTCTTAAGTTGTTGCTTAATGAAAACGCTATAGGTTTGTATTGATCAGAGACTTCATTAAAATATTTTCTGTACAATGGCTTGTGGTAGTGTTGAATGCTTTCATCAGAAATGTTCCTATCTAAAGTGTGTGGTAAACCACAGGACAGGGTTTCTTCGGTCTCCTGTAATTGCTCAGCATTAGCCTGTATGTGTGTGAATGTGTGTGTTACTTGTCCATGGAAAATATTTCATCTTCTGTGAGATCTTGGCTGTCCTCCCTATGACAGTATTGCCAAGACACTGGCCTATTTTTCCTTTCGGTAACCCGTGTCCTGAAAAAGTGTTCGAAATGCTGCTTTCGGTCATGTGCATGGAACGCAGACACTCTTAGAGTAAGAGTCCCTATGGAGAGAGAATAAAATGCCCCATCAAGTGTGTCTCCGAGTACTTGGCTGCAGTTTAAATTACAGCAGTATTTGATATCTGCAGTGGCCGGTGTGTGCAGCATGCAACATCATGCAGTATTCATACACTGATTTCTGTGCATTTTTTGGACATATTTACAGTTTCTGCGTGATATTAATATGCAGTTCTGTCCAAAATGCAGCCCTGCTACTGAAAATGCAGGTGATGAGAATAATTTCATAATAGTATGAACATGTGCCAGTGTTGGTGCATTGACTTTTTGTTTTGGACTTAAGATGTTGTTTTATATTTATTTATTTTTCAACTTTAGGATTGAAAAATGTGGTTTTGGATGCGATTTTTCCATCATATTTCACAATTATTCATTCTTTATAGTGTTTATTTATTATTAGTGTGTGTTTGTATTTTACTTATACTAAAGTCTGGACTTTCTGTTTGATTGATTAATCAAAGGAATAATTCATCCGAAATGAAAATTTTCTAAAGAATTTCATCCTCAGGCCATCCAAGATGTAGATGAGTTTGTTTCTTCATCAGAACAGATTTGGAGAAATTTAGCATTAGGCTACATCACTTGCTCACCAATGCAAGTGAATGGGTGCCATCAGAATGAGAGTCCAAAGAGCTGATAAAACCATCACAATAATCCATAAGAAATCCACACCACTCCAGTCCATCATTTAAAGGGCACCTATTATGCCCCTTTTTACAAGATTTATGATTGGTCTTGGGTGTCCCAAGAATGTGTCTGTGAAGTTTCAGCCCAAAATACCCAACAGATCAATTATTATAACAGCTAGAAAATGTCATTTTTGGGGTGTGTCTAAAAAAAGAGCTGTTGTGGAGTGTATCGCTTTAAATGCAAATGAGCTGCATATTCACACCCCATCTCTAGAAGAGCGCGTCACATATATGTCTCTATGCATTGCATACCTACTGCAATTAACAGCCGGTAGAAGCAACATAACTGAGAACGAGAGAACCGGTGTTTAGCCATACATATGGGAAGCCAGATGCACTGAAAGTGGGACGAAACAGCGCAATGTTTCAGAGCTCAATTGATCGATCCGTGCGAGTGCGCTACCGAACAAATCTCGAACGGCGCAAACTAATCTCACAAGCGTGATGCTGATCAGTTAAAAAATACTTACTGTACGCCCACAAATACGGTTAAAACACTAACACACCTAATAACGACTATAAACACTAAATAAAAAAAATACACAGCGTCCTCAGCAGCTCAGATGTTGGGAGACAAAATGAAGACTCTTATGTTCAGTCTTACATCCAAACACAGAGCATCGGGATTGCTTACGAGACATTTTTGAAGTTACAGCTGCTTGAGCGCGGAGAACATGCAGGACAGCATACAACTGCTGAGGGCGGAAACTATAGCAATGCAGGGCTGTCAATCAAGCTCTGCGGTCCCTGTGTCAATCACACTGCATGAGAATCAAAACAGCAGGCCTAGTGAAACTGACTTGGTTTAAAGGGGATTCAAAAATGAGGAGTGGGTGGATTTTTATCATTGTAGGGTGGTTGTGTTCACACACTGCCAACACACCTTTATGTCCCATGAAATTTTTTTTTGCATAATAGGTGTATTGTGAAGTGAGAAGTTACGTGTTTGTAAAAATCTGTCATTAAGGCGTTTTAACTTGTTGCCAAAACACAATTCTGTAATCCCAAAAAATTATTCCTCCAGTGAAAAAGTTCATCCCCTGTTGTCCTCTCACATCAAAAATCCTGTTTCTGCTTACAAACAGTGCTTGATCTGTCCATATTTTTTCTCTTGATTTAAACAAAATGACTTTTCCAGTGGATAAAGGAATGTTATGGATGGAGGGGTAGCACTTTATTTTCCAGTCCTGTTCCTCGTGTACATACCTATACATGTACTTATTATAATAATTACAATAACTAGGTAATAACTAGCTGTTAACCCTGAACCTAACCGTACCCCATGTAGTTACCTTATATTACCAGTAAAGTGCAACTGGTAGAGGACTTGTTTTTTTAGCTGGAAGTTAAAAACATCTTAATAATGATTTTGTTTTTTAACAAACATGAAGCTTTTCACTTCACAAGACATTAATTGATTTACTGGAGTCATTTGGATTACTTCTGGATTATTGTGATATTTTTATCAGCTGTTTGGACTCTCATTCTGACGGCACCCATTCACTGCAGAGGATCCATTGGTGAGCAAGTGATGTAATGCTAAATTTCTCCAAATCTGTTCTGATGATCTTGCATGGGCTGAGGGAGTGCACATTTTCAGCAAATTGTCGTTTTTGGGTGAACTATTCCATTAACGAATGACTGAAAAACATTTTTCGAAAAACATTATTTAAAAAAAAAAGTTTTCTCTTAATTTTAGGTTAATCGATAATTGTGTATTTAGCTTGTTTCATGAAGTTCATAATTGTTTTCATTTTTGCAGACATTGTGCTCGGCGGTGGTCCAGGTGTACGGGGCAGACAGGAGCTCGTCTTGGATCAAGAGGTGCTGTGGTGTGGCCTGTTTGGTGAAAGACAACCCTCAGAGGTCTTATTTTATCCGTGTCTTTGATATCAAGGTGAGCTCTCTGAGATCAAATAAACAGCAAAGATATCAGATCTGAGACCTAAATACAAAAAAAATCTTGTTTCTCATTTTTGTAGGATGGAAAAACAAAGTTTGAGCAGGAGCTCTACAATAATTTCACGATCAGTAGTTCGAGAGCCTACTTCATTACCTTCGCTGGTGATGTGAGTTTTTTTTTTTCTTATATTTCACATTGTTGACCATTACCAAGAAAGCAAACAGAGAGAACTAGCTAGAGATGTTCTGTGGAAAAGTTTGTTTGACTAGTTGCTTTCTTGTCGTTCTTGTAAAACTGCTTTTAGCATTAGTGAGGATGTGTTCTGGCTTTTTTGGTCATATGGTGTGTTTTGCTCTTTAGTCTTGTCAGATGGGCCTCAACTTTGCCAGTGAAGAGGAAGCCAAACGATTTCGGAGTGCACTCAACGAACTGCTCAACAGACGACAGAGGAAAACTGGTAAATGTGCTGCTTTTAATTACTTTCCTTTTCTTTGAAGGGATGATAGTTCACCAAAAATGATGGCGTTATTCATTTACTCACCCATATGTTGTTCCAAATCTAATCCATATGACTTCCTTTTTTTGGTCTCAATTCAGTTTTATTTTTGGGTGAACTCACTATCAACTAATATGCTTTACATTAAGTAGTAATCAAAAAAATATGTTTAAAGCCTTATTAGTGTCTAAAACATATTCTCCCAAATCTGTTTCTCATAATAGTTCACCCAAAAATGAGAATTATAATTATTTACTCATCCTCATATGCTGTTTAATTAAATTGATTCTGGTTTTGATTCTGATATAGGTATAAATACAGAAACAGCAGATGTATAAACCCTTTCATTTTGATATAGCAGTAAATAAGAGTACAAACTAGAGGTCGACCAGTAGATTGGTTATGCTGATTAATCGGCACTGATAGTTGATTACTCGAACGCGATCGGCAAAAATCTGTACCTTTAGTACGGGTTAATTTTTATAATTCTCATAATTGTTGTCACCAGTGTCAATATCACAAAAAAGTAATACTAGCCTAAAAAAAGTCAGAGATTAAATAAGAAACTAATTATAAACAATAGGACAAAAAGCTGAAGTAGAACAAAGAAATAAATAATAGATACTACATACATTGTATAAAGTAATCAAATGTATAAAAATATTTTTCACTGTGTAAATTAAAAATATATTTTTTCTTATTAAATTTACAAAAGTGATTTAGTCAAGAGCAGATTTCCTATCTTTTGTTGTTTGATTAACATGAATGACAGACAGCAGGAATATTAGACTGCTGTCACTTTAAGAGCTACCCGGATCCAGTATAATGTTACACATGTGTTTTCTATGTCTCTACATCTCGATTATAAAACGTGAATAAATAGGAATATATCTTTCAGTGTAACGAAAGTGCATGAGAACTGCAGTTATCAAGCTTTAAAATGAGTTGCTATGGTAACTTGAGATTTTGTAATAGTTTTGTGTGAGGAACAGAACAAAATATATATTGTTATTAGTTCAAATCTGAACACACAGTCCAGCTCCTATTGGCATATTCATGAGAATAGTGACATTTCATCTGAGAATCAGACATTCCAGTTCACGAAACCATTCTGACTGATTCAGTTTTTGGATTCAACTCAGTTGACTCAGTCAACGAAGACCTACATTTTAGTTTGTTTGCAACACAAATCTCAACTCAACACAACTCAAAACTCATATACTTATTATTATCATATTTTTATTGGTGCTTTTTGAAGCTTAAAAGCTCCAGTCATCATTATTGTATTTTCATGGAAAAGAGCGACCGACACATTATTTAAAATATCTCCTTTTGTGTTCCACAAAAGAAAGCAAGTCATATGAGTTTATAATGACATGCGGATGAGTTTGTCATTTTTGGGTGAACTTTTCCTTCAACACACTCACTTATTAAGCTCCCATTTTCTTGTTAACCTGTTATTTCCTGTTGCCGGCTGCTCATTTGCAGTTGTGTTCATCTCTCCCCATCCTTCCTCCTTTTCCTCTCTGTCTGTAGCTGTAATCTGTCGTAGTGTAGCTAGTGAGCTGGTTTCTCCATCGTGTGTGTCGTAAAACCTTCACAGTGGGCCTTTTCTCCTCATGTCCCTCTTGTAAACGCAGCGGTCTCTCTCCTCACTTCCTGGCTGGGTTCCAGTACTTCCTGCTCTGTTTTGCATGCTGGGCTTTGAAGTTTAGGCTTCTCTCTGCACTTACTGATTCTTAAAGAGGCCCTCCTACTGTATGTCTGCCTTGCCTGCCCTCTCTTTACATTTAATGTGGGTGAATTCCAAACAAACATGTTTCACGACTTCTCAGTTTTATTACATTTACGTAAAGTGAATTATTTGGTTAACTTCTGGTTGTTAAAGGTGAAGTGTGGAACTTGTTGCTATTAGTGGCACCAGATGGAATTAAAATAGATTAAAATTATTATTTTTTCACCTTTGTTGAATATGTTAAATATTTCAGTATATTATAGTAAATGCTGCCAGTGAGTAGTTCATTTATTCACACACACTTTTTTTTTCTAAATAATTTTTTTTTTTCAGCAAGGATGCATTAAAATGATCAAAACTACAGTAAAAACATTCATAATGTTACTATTTAAGTTACTTTAAATTGTAAAATATTTCACTATATTTTTATTTTGCCATATTTATGATTAAATAAATGCAGCCTTGATGAGCATTAGAGACTTCTTAGAAAAACATTTTCTTACAGACATCAGACTTACTGACCACAAACCTTTAAATGCTACTTTATATATAATATTTTTGCCCTTTTGATGATGAAAATAATGTAAATGCGGACGGAGCGCAGACACAGATGGCCGAAGGATACTTTGGCCTTTAGAGTGCGCGTGATCACGAAAACGAAAGTGAACAACACGAGCACTCATTCAAAAAAGATTTAAATATTCCCCATTGATAGCGGCTCCCTGATACATGAAAATTATATGTAATATTAGAATGTTTGCGGGAACAGGCAGGACTGGACAAACCTTCCAGGAGCGGAACACACGTCACTGTTTAAGATCAGAGGTGAGAAGAGTGCTATCTAGCGGTCGGGTGAATAAACTCAAAACGAAGCAATGGCCATGAATCTTGTATACTGTTCTTTTTTTTTTTTATATCGATATTGCGTTTTTGAGAATCGATACAGTATCGCCAAACAAAATATTGTGATACTCACGCATATCAATATTTTCTTACACCCCTAATATACACACTCTATAAAATAAAATATATATTTGTGTTTGACAGCTTTTAAAAACATGAAATTGCTGAGGTAGTGTCATTGAAATAAAAAGAAGCAAGTATTTCAACATTTTCGGGGCTCTAGACTCTCACTGGTCGATCTTTTGCGACTAACTTTCTCAGTTGGTTGCACGCGCACATACTTTGGTCGCCTTTTATTTTTTGGGGGGGGGGTTAATCAATGCATGCTGATGAACTTTTATCATAGTTTGTAGTTATGTGGTAATGAGTGTTCAACATTCAACCCGCTCTTTTTCATCAGTATTATCTGTGATTTAAATTTTGTTAACTCACGATCTTATCGATCTTGGTGTCACGTTTTATAAGAAAAGATAATTGTCTGTTTTGCTTGTATCTATACACCTTTCACTTTTTAGGACTAAGGGTACTTTCACACTTGGTTCGCTTGCCTGGTTCGAACCAGAGTCTGATTGAAAATGAAAATTTGATGTTTATCTGCTTACACCCAGGGCATCCAAGATGTAGGTGACTTTGTTTGTTCAGTAGAACACAAATTATGATTTTTAACTTCAGCCGTTGCAGTCTCTCAGCCTATGAGAGTAAAAAAAACATGCACAGACAAATCCAAATTAAACCCTGCGGCTCGTGACGATTAGGCATGGGCCGGTATGAGATTTTGACGGTATGATAACCTTAAGCAAAATATCACAGTTTCACTTTATCACGGAATTGTTGTTACAGCTCTGAAATGTGTTATTTTTAAATGACTGGGTAAAAAAAAAAATCTTTTTTTTTCCCGGTGGACAATATATTTTGTTTTTGAGCAACATACAGAATATTAGAAACAGTAGAATTAGTTTATGTTTCCTAAAAAGAAAAAATAAAGACTGACATCTTTATTTAACCTAAATATGTAATTACAGTTATTTAATTTTAGTTATGTAATTCATATACATATAATTTCATATCATTTAGTTACATAACAATAATCATACACATAATTTGATTTAATAATATTCATCATTTTTCCCGCACGCTGCCACGCACAAATGCAACCACATCCAATTTGAACTCGCACATTCCAAAAAATTTGTCGCAAATACGACCATTTTGGTCGCAGTCTAGAGCCCTGATTTTCACAGTCGCAGATTAGAGAAACACTTCACCTTTAAGTTCAAGGTTAGAAGAATATTATCAGTTTGCATATGGACGAACCACAAATGTTGGTGCTAAAAATGTGACGATAAACCTAGGACTGCCAATTGATAAAGTAAACCCTAAATAAAACGATTAATTTATGGATGTTAGTGTCTTGAGAAAGGGCGCAGAGCTCAGGGCACCTCTGTTTACCATCTTCTACCCTAACCTTTCCAGAACTAACGTAATTTAACCATTCCCTTCTCCTCTGGGTGACCTACCAACTGTTTCCCTCTCTGTTACTGACCTTACTAGTCTTTTAATTAGGCCTCCACATTTTAACAGTGTTAATTTTGTTTTTGCAGAGAAAAGGCGTGACCCACCAAATGGTATGTGTCCTGGTACTTACATTCACTCATGAATTTACTCCTAATGTTATCAGAGCTAATCGGTTTGTGTCTGCTGCTGTTGTTTTTTAAATTCCCTTTTTGACAGAATTATGCTGAAATGCACACATGCACATAATGTATCTTCCACAGAAATCAAAACACATTCTTGAATGAGTGTCGTCAGGCATGAGCGTGATTCACACAAACACACATTCGCATTGTACATGACCTAGATGAGAGTAGCGTTCAACCCCTGACTGGAAGCCTGAGGTCAGTCTGTGCGCTGGGAGCCATATGTATGGCACATGGATCATTCCATGCCACTGCGCTGCAGCGACTCTCTCTCATTCAGTTACATCAAAGAGACCATGTTTCCTCACGGCCTGCAGCAGTATATGTGTGACGCTACTTGCATGCCTATTATTTTTTACTTTTTATTTTTTTAAAGAATGCTATAGGAAATATCAAACCAAATTAAGTGTTTCTTTGATTATGTATTTATTTATGTATTTATTTCCAGAGTATTTCCTATTGAAGCATAATTTGGGGCACGGCTTATTTGAGGGCTCATCTGTTATTTATATGTATTATTATTATTTTATATATTACTATTATTATTTTTGTTATATTTATATAGAAAGAAATTATAATATTGGAATTATTATTATTATTATTTTTTTTTTTTTACACAAACAACTGAACCAAGACTTACTACTGTTAGTCAGAGGCTCGCATTGTTTTATAATTTTTTTTCACAATGTAATACAATTTTTTTTTAATTATTTATATAATTAATTTATAATTATTAGATTATAAAATCTACTATATATATTTTTTATTGTATTTTTTTAAAGAATGCTATAGAAAATATTGAACCAAATTCAGTGTTTGTTTGTTTATGTGTGTATTTTAATTTTTTTTATTTACAGAGTATTTCCTATTGAAGCAATCATTTGGGGTAGGGCATATTTGAGGGCTAATAATCTATTATTATTTATCTATATTATTATTATTATTATTATTATTATTATTATTATTATTATTATTATTATTATTATTTATTAATTTTAAAAACCACTGAACAGGACTTACTGTTGTTACTCAGAAGTGTTGTTTTATAATAATTATTGTAATGTTTTTTTTTAAATTATAAAATTGTGTTATAATTTTATATATATATATATATATATATATATATATATATATATATATATATATATATATATATATATATATGCATTTTTATTTATGTATTATTTTTATTTTTAAGAATAACTAAATATGTAATTTTTTATATTTCGTCATTTCAAAAATGCATAAAATATAAGTAATAAAATAATATACTAAAAAGTATATTTAATTAAAATTGTGGACACCCATGCGCCATCAAATATTTGCTTAATTTTCCCAAAAGAAAAAGTCTGTACTTCTAAAATGCTATTATAAGTTTGATTTCATTTGGTAATTAAAGGTAAGTTGTAATTTTTGCACCAAATCAAAGTGCAAGAATAATCCTGAACACTCACTACGTCTTCAATTGTTTGGCTAAACCGATAGTTCCGCCTCCAATCTCACACCATTGGTTCAGCCAGTGTTTGTTTTGATAGCACCACACTATTTACATTTACTTTCCAAGGGATTCAGCCTGTTTTGTTTTAGCGTTACCAGCCAGTCAGATTCATCTTATTATCTGTGACGTTAAGTCAACATATTTGTCTTAGATTTGATACGGCAGCTCTGGAGGCCAGTTCCTTTTTTTCCTCCTCCTCCAATCTGTTCACATTCAGAATTTATAGCTGTTGTTCTGAGCATATTGCGCCTCTGCTTGACTACACTATGAAGAATGAAGCTGCTCAACTCAGATTTCTGCGAAACGTGGTACCCTCCTCAGTATTTGTGTTGTATAAGGTGTCCACCTGCAGAAAGAAAGCGAATGTAATCTTTCTCCAGCACATTTCCTTCCCCTCCGCTTCCTCATTATTGATATCTGGACGCTTGATCTCTGATATAGTTTGCTGTTGATGAGTAGAGATGCTAATCACTGATTCGCTGTGAAACATCTGTCAGACGAAGCCAAAAACACACTTGTGTATTATAAAAAGCGGGGCTTTGCCTGCAGTTGAAGACTTGTAATGCTTACAGTAAATTTCAGAGATTAAACTGGATTAGCAGTTCCTTACGTAATATTCCGCATTGGTCATTTTTCAGGATTTGACTAGCATGAGCGGGATGGGTTTGGTGGATGGCCAGATCACAAAACCCTCACAATTGGTTTAAAGAGCGTCTCCACAGGCTCGCTATGGTGAGTTTAGCTAGCTAGCTTCACGTCTTAATGCTGGGCCACAGATGAGATGATGTTCTGCACGACCTTCCTGTCCGCCCCGTCTGAGGAGTTTTTAGAGAGCGTTTCGAGGCCAGATGGTAGATTGGTGCCCCTGCGATGCTTGGTGTTGTCTGGGGATGAACTGAAGGCGTCTTTACTTCGGTCTCGCTTTAATACGCTGCTGAAACTCAGCGGCGACGGACCCTCCATCTCTACAGAGGACGTCCTCTCGGGTCACACTGGAGGTCACAGGAAGCTCATGGCTCTCGCCCGAGGTAGGGGTTTAGCAGCGCTGCTGTGACTCCTCACGGTTCTAGTGAAGAAGTGAGCGTGCGCTCCCAAACTGGGACGTGGCTGTGAGTGAAGCTTCTCTTGGGGATTTTTGAAAATCTGACGTCAGAAGTTTGAAGTGTGAAGATCTTTAGTTTTTGCTCAACATTACAAAGTTCTGACAGGGTCTTCGTTATTTGATAGTTATGTCATTTTGTTTTATGCTTTTGCCACAAAGAATTATTAGACTGCATAAACGGAATTATTATTATTATTATTATTATTATTATTATTATTATTATTATTACTGTAGTCTTTTGGATTGTAGCTTTTGAGATACAGTTGGACATTTTTGAAAGGGATAAGCTGTTTTGAATGAGCTTTTATTTTTTAACAATAATTTGGGGCAGTTTTTCAATTCCATAAAAACAGAGACTACATACATTTTTATTTTTATTATTATTAAACATTTTATTTATGCATTTTTGATACATAAAAAGATTAAGAAAAACTTAAATATAATGACAAACACAATAACAATGATAATAATTATATTTGTTTTTTACTTAATGAGCAAAATTATTATTATTACTATTATTTAATAATTATAATGTTTAAACATTTTATTTATACAGTGAACTTATTTTATTTATGCATTTTACATGTACATTTTGATTTATTAACAATTATTTTTATTTTTAATTAAAAATTTATTTTTAATTATTATTATTTATTTATACATTTTTGGTAAACCAATTGTTTAAGAAAAAATAATAACAATAATTATTTTATGCATTTTCATTATACATTTTCTTGCAGGAACTGAATAATAATATTAATAGAATATTAATATAATAATACATCTAATAAAATAATACAATTTATGCCATTATTTTTTTTATTATAATCATTAATTATTGTTGTTATTGTTATTATAATAATGCTTAATATACCAAGGCATTTAATTTTTTACATGTACAATTGCTATTATTTAACAATAATGATACATAGATTTGTTAATATCATTAATAATATTATTCTTTTAAAAAAAAGTGTAAAATATAAACTTGTGAGTTGTAAAAAGTGAATAATTAATCGAACCATTTCATTAAGTTACTTTTCCTTCTTGAACACAGTAATTTAAAGGTGTTCTGGTGATTCATTTATTATTAATGTTATTTTTGACCTGTGGATTCAGACCATGACTCTGGGTTCCACACTGAACTCTCTTTCTTGAAAGCGACTGCTAGCTAATGCTTGTGTTTTTGGGAAAGCCTGTTGTTCAGCAGCGTGCCTTTCTATGAAAGCTGCTTTTTATCGCCCACATTTAGCTGTGATGAGAATCATTATGACGGGGCATATGTGTTCAGCTTGTGGCCGTGTTGGTCAGTGCTATATTTGCATAATGCAGTCATGTTTATTTGAATGAAATAAAGCTCATGAAATGTAGTTGAAATGAATACTTATTTTTTTTATTTTTTTGAAGTTTCACTACTTATACTGAACATTTTAAAACAGACATTTATTTTCAGTCTTGCTTTAAAATAATCATACGCTGGACAGAATCAACTGTTGTTGGCGAGCTCGGCCCGAGACGAGTGCTGTCACTCTCGCAGGGACATGTGTGCAGCAGCTAATCAGTTTTGTCTTGTGCCCAGGACCCGCTCTCCTGATGGCGACGGTGGACATCAAGAACCCCGAGATAAACAACAAACTTAATGTGTCCCACATGAATAACATGGTGCACAGTGGCCTTAACAAGAAGGAGAAGAAGGTCAAGGGCAAGAGGAAGAAGCTGACGAAGGCTGACATTGGAACGCCAAGCAACTTCCAGTGAGTCTTTAAGTATAGCAGTTTCAATACTTCCTGTGTTGGCAGGAAGTGACATCAGTAATGCATATTAAAATGCTGTCATGCTTTAAATGTTTTTAACATTTGAAAAATGTTGTATTCTTAATTTTTGTTGTTGTTGTTTTTTTATGTCAGCAAGGCTTTAATTTTTATTACTATTAATTATAACCTTGGCTTACGCACCGTGAGCATTGCCAAAATGATCCCCAGATATTTTTTCCCGTTCCAAAACTGAGATGCATAAGCTCAGATCAGCGTGACCTGGAGCCAATCAGATCCTAGAGAAATACAAAACCTGTGCTCATTGACAAAAAGACTGATTGATTAATAATATAACACAATGAGAGATTTAAATACAAAATACACATTTATGAAGGCTCTTCAACACACAAGCACAAGGGTTAAGTTTATTTTTTTCCCTTTCTTCGTGTTGTATTTGTTGTTGTTTATGCCAGTCTGACTGTGCTTAACACAATATTTTCCAGGCACATCGGTCATGTAGGATGGGATCCGAACACAGGCTTCGATGTAAGTACACAACAACAACTTGCTCTCCTCCCAGACATATTAAAGAATCTCTGATAGGAAAACAATGCTGACCTGTGTAGTAATGGCATGATGAAATGCCTCAATAGCCTTGTTCATGCAGGCTGAAGCATCTGACGCCCACAGCACTACCCAGACTGCATTTGTACACATCAGTGAGCTGTTTGTGTGTTTGCACTGTGTGTATTTTAAATGGGTTTGTTATGGAAAGATATTGCAAACTGCTGCCTTTTTATGAAGCAATAAGAAATTCAGGCTACTGGTGCAATAAAATGAGACGCTGTTGCTCTTAACTAAGTGGAAAAATGTGCAAATGCTCTGAAGAAGCCTCACATTTCAAGGTTTGCATTATGCATGCAACTGGAATGTTGAGAATGACATAATGGATGGTTCTAGCCAAGATGGTTACCATTAGCAGTTTGTCCACTAGGTGGCAGGATTGTGCTATATTTGAAAACAGCATGAATGCTGGGAAATCATGTCTAGTGCTTGCAAGGCAGAATTGCCTTGTTACACTTTCTATGAAGCCCTTATTTATAATACATTATAAGGGTATTCTTAAGGCATTATAATGAATGCATAATGCATTATAAAAAAACGTTATATCATCTTATGAATAGTCATAAGAACAGTTTTAATGTATTATAATATTTACTTATTTGTGGTTACAATGGATTATATTTCTCATAGTTATAATCTATTATAAGTCTCATATCTTCCCATCTTTCCTATGCTACTTTACTTAAAGCAATCAAAGACCACTTCTAAGTATAATAATAATAATTTTTTTTTTCTCAAACAGCCATAAAATCAGATGAATGTTTGATATGACACATTTGCTTTGAACTATTTTTTTTATTGTATTATCAGTTTGATTATTTTAATGGTACCCTTTAGACAGCTGTTGATAAGTAACTCTGCAACTACGTCAACTAAAAGTTATTGGAGTATTAGTAGTATAACAGAAGTATAACATTTATTATAATGCCTTAGGAATACCTATATAATGTATTATAAATATGGGCTTCATAGAAAGTGTTACCAAAATTTCTCTTAAGATTTTAATCATCTTGATCTTATCTTAAAAAGAAAAATCCCCATTAACTTGCACTTGAAAATGTTCCTGACTTTTAAAAATGTTTGACTTATTTTTGTTTACTTATTTATTAAAATAATATGTAATTTACATTTGATAATGTGATCGAGTTTTAAAAAGATTCACTTATTTTTGACTTATTCATTTTACTTCATTTTAATTTTCGATAATTAAAAAAATTAATCTATTTTATTTTAGCCTTATTTTTTAGTTTTTAATGTGTTATACTTTTAAAGAAATTTAAGATTAAAATTTGAAAATCACTATTAATTTGGTAATCTTTAGAAAATATATATTTGCAAAAAATTTTTCATTTATTTTAGCCTTAATCTTCTGATTTTCGTCTTTCTAAGCATCTTTAAAAATAAGATTGAAGATTGAAAACTGTTAAAGAAATAGTTCACCCAAAAAATGAAAATTGCTATTATTTACTTAATCTCATATCGTTCCTAACCTGTATGAGTTTATTCCTTCTGTTGAGCACAAAAGAAGATATTTTGAAGAACGTTGGTAACCGGTAGCCATTGACTTCCATAGTATTGAGAAGAAAGAAAAAAAATACCATGGAAGTCAGTGGCTACCGTCAGCATTATTCAAAATATCGTCTTGGGTTAACTATCCCTTTAACTCACACTTCAGCATTCAAATAAAAACGAACCAGCAGTGATAATGATATTTGCATACTGAGTTGTGATTTGCTCCTACATCTGTTTGCATACTGGAATGTGATTGGGCCTCTTGATTTCGCATCCATTTACTCATTTTCATTAATATATATAAATACAGTATATATAATCTCTCTCTTTCTTCTTCTATCTATATTTAGTTGTGCTTACTAAGGCAAGCATCACTATTACTATTGCTCATACTTAATGTTGGTGATTTGAACAAACCCCTAACCCTAAATATAACATTTAGGCAATGAATCTGCACGTTTCTGCTATGGGAATGAATGATACTTCAAATGATTTGACACAGGGCAAAAAATTCTAGTTTTGCTTAACTTTACCACTCTTTTCTTCTTTTGCTGCCTTGCAAGCACTTTTATTTCATTAATGGAATCTAGTAAATAAACAGAGTTCACGCCTCTACCTTTTTATTTGGCAGTTGAATAATTTGGACCCAGAGCTGAAGAACCTGTTCGACATGTGTGGCATCTCTGAGGCCCAGCTCAAAGACAAGGAGACGTCTAAGGTCATCTACGACTTCATTGAGAAGAAGGGAGGCGTAGAGGCTGTGAAGAATGAGCTGAGGAGACAAGGTGAGACTGATCGCTGTCAGACTCTCTGTGATGTGGCCTCATATTCATGTGTCTGTCCACCAACCATCCGCTGTCAGAAAGTCATGCCTGAATCAACAAAAATATAGCCCAAAGCTTCCCCTATCTAGTTATTTTTGAGTACTTTTTCTGTCCTCGGTGAAAACAAAGTGATGCATGAAACAGCAAAGCCAATATGTCTTTTCATGACATTAAAATAATATGGCTGTGACTCATTCCTCTGAGGATTTTATACAGAAGTTGTGTGCATATATTAGCATTTTATATTTGATCAATATATGTGGTTTTCCTTCAGGTCCTCCCAGGTGGTGCGGTAGGTGGAATGTGTGTGTTTCTGAGTGAAACCTGCTTAGATTTGCATGTGTTAGAGGTCTGATTCTTTGCAGGTTGGCATGGGTTGTGTGAGGTTTTTCCTACATCTGTTGTAACGTCATTGAATAGCATTTGTGCATATGGATATTTTCCATGATTCTTCACTTTACTTGTTTACTTATGTTGATCTTTTAAAAACATGTTTGGTCTCTTAAAAATATAACTCTTAAAAAATGGCATTTGTTGCTGATTGGTGTGGTGCGCTTATTGGCACATCTGGTTGAATCAGAATATGGAGGAGCGCATTATTGTAGCTGTTTGCGGGCACCCCGAAATTATATGATACAACTTCACTGAGTGTGCGCCTCTGTATGGTGCTGTGAACCCAGACATATTTGCTTTTGGCTTTCTGGCATTTTTGGGACTTTCATGTGTTTTGCTTTGCGGTGTTTTTGTTTATTCTAAACATGGTTTTAATAGCAGGATTCTTTTTCTGTTTTTTGATTTAAGTTGAAACATCCCGCGAGTAATCTAGAGTGAAGGGACGCGGTGGGCATATTCGCTTCGCGTTTGGTGTGAACACACCATTACTCTAGTTGACTATGTATTTTTGATGTATTCGATGAAGCGGGGAGATAGACAGGGCGATACTGAAGTGGTTGTAATTTTATTTTACTTTTTTAGTTTAGCCAGATATTTTCTCCAAAGTGAAAGTTGTTGAAACCTGACTTTAAATTTTCCTTAAAAACATAAATATCTTAACAGAATATTGAATTGCTTAGTTTCTGCATGTTCTAATGATTGATATTGTTTCAAATCAATAATTTGGTTTGTGTTGCCTGATAATATTATTACTCCTTTGTCTCTTAGAAATGCACATTTGATAGTAGTAGAAGCAGCTTGAGTTAAGATGCAGATTAAATTTTTTTTTTTTTTTTTTTTTTTATTAATCATTGGTCTTCCATAGTAGCATACATTTAAATCATGATAAACCACACATATAGCACCTAAAAATATAACTATATGGTTTTTAGTTATCTGAAAAACAGTAGTGTAAACACATGCTATAGCTTAATCACAAATAATACTGTATATTCCATTACTCCTTTAATACATTTAATTCATGTCTACATTAATAATACAGTAAAGTTCGATACAAAAACCCACAATTCTGCCACAACACCACAGTACAGTTAGTGATACTATAGTAAATCCATGGTAAATGATGCGATTTGTTTGATTTGATTTTAGTTTCTGCTAACTGTCGTACGTAAGTACGTGAGAAAGTGACATTCCAGCGGATGACGTAGGCATAGCGTAAGTTCTGGTTAGAAGTGACAAATGCCATATTTTCTCACTGACACACTTCCGACTCGGAAACTGGCGTTGTGGTTGCATTCATATGCGTACAACTCAGAAATATCTAGAGGCTGCATATTTATTTATTTTAACGCTAACAAAACTGTTTCTACTCTTGCAGCACCCCCGCCTCCACCCTCTCGGGGCGGGCCACCCCCACCACCCCCACCCCCTCCCCACACTTCTGGGCCCCCACCTCCACCACCCCCAGTGCGGGGACGAGGAGCCCCACCACCCCCTCCACCTTCAAGGGCCCCCTCAAGTGCACCCCCTCCACCTCCTCCATCCCGGCCTAGCATGGGAGCACCTCCGCCACCACCTCCCAGCAGAGGGCATCGACCTCCCCCTCCACCTGCCCCCGCCTCTATGCCACCTCCCCCGCCACCACCACCTCCATCCGGAGGAGCCGCCCCGCCTCCACCTCCTCCTCCACCACCTCCTCCTGGACCTCCTCCACCCCCTGATATGGACGGAGGCCACAGTGAATCAACGCCCTCGCCCATAGGCGGAAAGTCAGCTCTGCTGGAGCAAATCAGGGAGGGCGCTCAGTTAAAGAAAGTGGAACAAAACAACAGGCCAGTGTCGTCCACAGGACGGGACGCACTACTCGACCAGATCCGACAGGGCATCCAGCTCAAAACGGTGAGGACTGCCAACGCTAACACATCCTGATGTGTCCCAGACAAAGGTGGAGGACCACCTGCTCACCTGTCAGTCATCCATTGTGTTAAAAATAAGGTTTTAAAAAACCAGTTACATGTGCATGTGGCAAATCAGACCATTTTTGTTACTATATACGGTTTTTTTATACAGTTTTATTATTTTATTTTTAGGTTTATAATTTCATTTTATTAAATATGTGTTTATATATAAATAGATGTGTGTATATGTGAAACGGTGGTGGTCACAAGGAACATCTTATGTAAAAACATACTTTAATACTTTTTTTAATGATAAAATAAAATTATAAAATTGATTTTATTATTTAAATTATTGTGTTATATTTGGATGGTTATATATGACCCTGTAACACAAAACCAGTCATAAGGGTAATTTTTTTTGAAATTGAGATTTATACATCATCTGAAAGCTGAATAAATAAGCTTGTTAGAATAGGATGATATTTGGCCGAGATACAGCTATTTGAAAATATGGAATCTGAGGGTGCAAAAAATCTAAATATTGAGAAAATTGCCTTTAAAGTTGTCCAAATTATGTCCTTAGCAATGAATATTACTAATGAAAAATAAAGTTTCGATATAATTATGGTAAGAAATGTACAAAATATCTTCATGGAACACGATCGTTACTTAATATGCTAATGATTTTTGGCATAAAACAAAATCGATCATTTTGACCCATGCAGTGTATTTTTGGCCTTTGCTACAAATATATCTGTGCTACTTATGACTGGTTTTGTGCTCCAGGGTTTATATATATATATATATATATATATATATATATATATGTATATATATATATATAATATATATATATAAATATATATATATATATATATATATGCACCATATATAGGATGGTGTGTGTGTATATATATATATATATATACAGTATAATATACAGTAGTCAATATCCCAAGGGACACCTTATGCTCACCAAGGATGGATCAAAAATACAGTAAAAAAAATCTGAATTTACAGCAGCCGTCACATGAAACGTTTCTTTTATCAATGTTAAAAACGGTTGTGGCTGCTTAACATTTTTGGGAAAACCGTGACACTTTTTTTTTTTTTTTTTTTTTTTTTTTTGGTTTTATTTCTTTGTTTAATGTTCAAAAGTTCAGAATTTAATTTTTTTTTTTATATTTTGTTATTTTTTTAAAAGTTATAAAAATAAAAAATTACTGTTGCTTTTTAACAATTTAATGCATCCTTGAATTAAATTGTTACAAAAAAAAAAAAAAAAAAGAGTCCTCAAATACTTTCATAACATTGTAGTATGTTCTAGGAACCATTATTTTTGTATGATTATCTGATAGCTTTCTTCTTGAATGTTCAGGTATCAGATAATGACTCAGGACCACCCACCCCTGCTCAGTCAGCAGGCATTGTTGGAGCTCTGATGGAGGTGATGCAAAAGAGGAGCAAAGCCATCCACTCCTCGGGTAAGTGCTTGTATCAGGCTCTCAAAAGTTTGTTCAAAACAGGCCACTCAACAACTGAGGCATTGTTGGAGCTCTGATGGAGGTGAACACTGTTGATCTAGTTAAATCGAGTTTACATACTAAAAAATGCTCTGTTACGTTTTTTAAAGATGACATAACATGTCAAGCCCAACTTAAAAGATTATTTTTGTGCAGTGACAGATTATGACTTCTCCCTCTTCATTCTTAAGTCACAACATCCCCATTTAAATCAGTGTATTTTCTGATGTAGATAAACGTTATTGTTAAGAGCATTTTTCATACTCATACTTTTGAATTTGTGCGTTAATGCTATTGTCAGTAAATTATGAGAGATTTATGGAGGTTATGCATTTTTTTGGTCTTCAGATGAAGATGAGGATGATGAGGATGATGAAGACTTTGAGGATGATGACGAATGGGATGATTAATCCCACAACACTAACCCCAACCAGTAGAGTAAAGATACTAAATTCTCACTTCCCCAAATTTTACTCTCATTCTGTTTTTTTGTTTGTTTGTCTGTTTTTGTTTTTTTTCAAATCGCTGTATATTTTTGTTGCCTTTTTGCCTTTTTTTTTTTTTTTTTTTTTTTTTTAATAATCTGTGCAATACCTCATGTAATCTGTAAAGTATTGTCATTTATCCTCTGTAAAATAATCTCCTGGAATAACCATGTGAAGTTTTATGCCAGGATTCATGATTTGTTGACCTGAATGTTTTTGTTCCCCTGTGAGTGGGGAAAGGGAGATGGACGGGACGCTCGATGTCCTTATTAATTGTTGATTAATGATTTAGATAACACTATTTTCATACCCTACTTTTCTGTACCTTCGATTTTCTTATTCAAATCCTAGTTTAGCATTCTTAGATTTGGTAAGAGGTTCTCCTATCAGAATATGTATGTCCCCTGTATTGTTTCCCTTGTAAATGTACACCAGGCTGATATATTGAGGCTATATATATTTTTGCACGAATAACAAAAAGAAATTCACTACAGGATGAGAACACATTGGCTGAACACGTTAAATATGATTTCTGTGGTAATCACGATCAGCGTCACACTACATTGCACGTCACAGAGTAGACAGTTCTGAGTTTTTGATTTCACTTTATTAATAAGAAAATAATATCCGGTAGATTCAAACTGGCAAAGTCGTGAGTACAGCTTGCTCCTGAATGTGAAAAACCATCAATTCACAAATCTAGAATTCCAATCATATCAAGAAAAAAAAAAACTGAAAAAAACATAAATAATAATAATTAAACTACCATTTGTTAGACGCTTTTACAGGTCAATGCTTGACTGACAACTCCATTTAAGGCAATGGAAAAAAACAACAACAAACCTTTGTGTAAAATTAATGCTGGTTTAACAGTATTGTCTGTCTGAACAGAATTTGCTGTCCTTGTCCTGTAAGGATAGTGCTGAAAATATTGTGTAATTGACATCAAATCTTACAAGAGGGTTGGAATGTGGAATGAAAACACCACTAAATTCTATGCTTAAATAAATGGTATTATTTACAAACCTGAGATATGGTGCTTTTCGTTTTAGTAACCTGCATTTTTGCAATGCATGTATATTTTACATTGTAGCTTTGCCAACTTGTGTAAATACTGCTTGCATAACTGTGCATATTTGATGGCTAAAATTACTGGATCAAACAGGATCAAACTCAACTAGTTGCATGACAGATACTTAGGAATCTGAAGTATGGCAATCAGCTTTAAAACTAAATCAACTATTTTCTTCTTGGATTTGATCTTTCTCATAGTATGTAAGTTACAAAGCAGTTGTTGAAGCTACCCATTGAGCAAAATATTTTGTTGGTGGGAAAAAGGTACAAAAGCACTTGTTTAAATATGTGTGTAAATAATGTATTTCAGATTCAGTGCCAGATAAGAGAACAAGAAAGTTTTCATGTTCTGTTTATACATCAGTAATGATGATTATTGGTGACCTGCAAGAAAAAGAAGGAAACGCTAGTCAATGTAATGGCAGAAGCATTAAGTAAAAGCCAAAAGGATACTAATGTCTCAAGATCAAAACAGGATTGTTTACCCACATATTTGTATGTACAGTATGTCAGGTATGAAACTGCATGAACGTGAGTAAAAAAATATTTTGCATTGTCTATCCCTTTAAAACTTTGATATACTTCTACTGAGAACTTGAAATTCTGAATGCTTTTTGAAGCCCTCAAATAAGAGTATGTTTTTACTCTAATTAGCAAGTACAACTTGGCGACATCTTTGTTAGTGTGGCAAAACTAAACTTACCATCTATTAAATTTGAACTAGAATTTATGCGTTTTCCACTGGATAATGATTTCATGGTAACTTAAATGATCTCAATCAAAACAACCAATGAATGAATAATTTGGTTCTTGGTATAAAAAGGTAATTATTGATTAAAGTCTTACAATCGATTCCCAGGAAACCTGATTTGGCAGCGTTGGTGTTTTCCAAACCCTTAGTTCAGAAGTTCCTATCCTGTCCAGTGATATTGTTTGAGTGAATTACAAATTTGGGCACTGTGTTTTTAAGGCTTACCTACTTTATGTCTTGGACAAATTCTAAATGTCTTACCCTTCATAGTGTACCAATGCTGCTTCTACGAATAGCTGCCAGTAGATCATCACGAGTTGACCCCTGGGTGCCTCCCAGATTCTTTCTTTTATCTTCTCTTCTCAAAGGTACTGGTTTTTGATTTTGAAAAATGCTCTCGGTGTGTTTGTCCGCTGTGAATTTGTGTCCTTTATTTGCATTAGTCTCAAAAATGTGTATTGCTGTTTCATGTTGCTTGACACTTTTTTCTAGTTGGAACATTGTTCACAACTTTTGGTTGACTGTGAGGTTGTTTTGGTAAATGAAAAGAGACCAAGGGCTGCTTCCCTTGTGTAGCATCTTTGTCTGTTGAAATCTGGAACTGAAGGGACTGTGTATTGTCCACAGTGTCACATGTCTTTGATTGCTCCTCACTTCTTTCTAGATCATCTTGTTCTTTCCGTTGTTGCAGCCGCATTTGCCTCTGGCGGTCCTGGTTGTGGGTTAAAATACTGGTTGCGCTCATCCTTGGGCCAGGTAAGTCAAAGTGGTATCCCAGTTTCAACAGGGTGGTGTTGTCCCTTAGCAATTTCACCATTTCCATCTTTACTTGGCCTCCACAGATGTGCCGCTGGTTGTGGAATCGGAGCTCCACTAGTGTTGTGTTGTAGTGAAGTGACCCAATCAAAGCCAGAATACCTTTGCCTGAAATGAAGTTGGACTCAACATTAAGGTTGGTGATGCTGCAGCTCTTCTTCAGCACTTTGGCCAAAACAAAAGCTACTTAATCATTCGCGTGGGTGTTGGCAAGGCTGAAAACCTCAGCGTAAGTGTTGCTAATACATCAGCAAAGCTCACCAAAACCTCTTGGGATATGTCCTCAATTTTGTTTAGGTTGACTTCACTCAAGGAGGAGTCGTTACTCAAGATGTTTTCCAAGGTCTTAACAACATCAGTGGGGTTACCACTTGGCCTCTCTGGTGTGACGTGATGATGAAGGGCACTTTTATGGATGCCTTTAGGTTTTTGACCGATGTTGCCATTCCTCTTGCAATCTAATCGGGACAAGTCCACAAAATTCCAATTGCTTGACCTAGCTTCTTTCTCCCCATCACCCCCTGTTCTGAGCCCCCAGTTTTGTTGCTCTCCCTCCTCTTCATTATCCTCAGGCTCTTCACTGCCACATTCCTCTTCACTCTTATCTGTCTGGCACTCATCCATGCTGTCCTGTGTGTCACCATAGAAAAGAAAACAAGGTTGAGCTCTGGCATACTGTACCTCAAGCAATGATGCTTAATTAAGAAAGATATCACCAGCTGAGACAACTGAGACAACAGCTGAGCAATAACTATGTTCTGTGGAAGCAATGTTGCAGTCTTCAGAACTCTCTTTGAACAATTTGTATTTTTATTTGATATAGTATTATTGTGTATAAAATTAGGAACTTCTCGTTGAATTTCAGTGTTTCTAAACTAAGCTAACCAAAGCTATCCATAACTCATGGGTAAAAATCTTCAAGACAGTGGCCCTCCAGGAGCTGTGTTTGACAGTCCTCCTTTAACTGTGCCCTCAAATCAAGTACATCCAATCCTTATGCTACGTTCCATTTGTACTCTGAGGTTGGAAGTTCAGAGTTCCCAGTAGAAATTTTTAAATGGAATGCCCTCCTAAGTCAGAGTTCTGACTCGGAATCTCTGAGGAATTACAACAATTGGAGCAGTTGGTGTTGGAGCAGGCTGAAGCTAAATTCCACAAAGAGGTGGCCTTCCACAAGTGAGTATTGGAAACGCCAGCCTCAAATGAACTGCTCACAGAAACTATAGACTTAATTATAAATTTAAAGACATTTTTAAACCCTTCATGAAGCTGCAGACCTTAAACTTTTTTGGTTTACCAAAAAGGAAGCCTAACCTGACCCCCACACAAATAATTTTGCTTGTTATGTGGATATGACTACACTTTCAGAATACCTTAAATAGTATAAGGCAGGGTCAGCGAACGTCGGTCCTGGTAAGCCGCAGGCCTGCAGAGTTTTTTTAATCAAAATGGTTACTAGAAAGCTACAGGCAGGTGAGTTTAAATTAGGGTTGGAGCTGAACTCTGCAGGGCTGCAGCTCTCCAGGACTGGAGTTCACCACCCCTGGTATAGGGGTACAATATCTTGTCACTTGGCCAGTACCCTACAAAGGTACACCTTTGTACCTTAATTAACCATGAAGGGTGTCTTTTAAGGGTACCAACCCAGTGGCAAGCTCTAGCGCTTGTGTCAAGAAAAAACAAATGGAATGCAAGTGGTGCATCAAAGTTTGGAATATCACTCAATTCCTATATATAGATCCTACCTCTAGCAATCTGTGAGTCTCATCCTCCCAGTACTTCAGCAGAGCCTCTCGGCTAAAAGTGCCTGTTGGCTGCTTGGCCGTCTGGTCCTCATGCCTTAGCCCAGTGGGTATGTTCATATCGGGTTCAATTTCAGCCATAACCTTCTCCAGATCCTGGATTTCCTCATTAGTCAGGGAGGCCAGAAGTTCATCTTCATCGATGTCCTCATACTTGCCAAGCTGTTTATGGTACCCAAAGTTGCTCATACTCGTAACACTATGTCTCCTTTGTGAGTATGAGTTTTTATGCTGCCTCAATACTTGAATGTGGAATTAGTGCAGGCTTCTGGGCATGTGTTAGATACACTGTTAGCCTAATCTAGGAAGCTGGTGGAGGAACTTGAGTGGAGGAGGGTGCAGGACAGAGTATCTGCATATGATGGTGTCTCTCTTTACAGGACACCAAAATTAGCTTGCAAGAAGAATGCAAGTTCATTTTGTAGCGGTGAGACCTGTCAGCAACTGTTGGCCAAAAAGTGACATAGGAACACTGCCCCTTAGGGATGCCACTAAAACTTAACTAATTTGTAGTAAGTTACAAGATTCAAGATGCATTAAGATTCTCATGTAACACAGTTTAACCTCCTTCAATGCCAACAGTTTTGAAGTTAATAAGCACATACAAGTTTGGTGACCAAACAGATTGGATTTATATACTGCTACCTTTTATGCTCAGCTTGTCCTCCAAAGTAGCTGTGCAGATACCATAAAACCTCTGGAGCTTTAGAATTGATATTACATAATTGTGCAGTGAGTACTTTTCCCAGATTCTTTTCAAATCCACTGATTGTTGGAAAGTTACCAGCATGCAATATTACAACATTTTGTTTAGGAACAATGAAAACTAGACAGTTCAGGGCCTCCAGAACCAATGAACCAAAGCTCATTGAATATGTGTATAACCTAGCTAACAGGACTCAAAACATTGCACTGTCATGATATGCTCACATTTTTTCAAAAGCTATCCATCTGTAACCATCTCTATCAAATTAAATTATCAGATGTACTTGAACAGGCACAGATAATTATACAGTAAACTATAAATGCCTCTAATGTTTCTGAGAGTTTATCTCAAGGTTAGTTGGTGAGTTTCTGATAATCCAGAAGTCAAAGGTTTCTGCTTGACAGGTTGCCGAACATGCTTGATGATGTTAACAGGGCATAAAGCTATAAATAGATATGACCTGCTTTAATAACTTCAATTGTGACAATGCAGATTATTCTAGAACCACGGTTTAGAAGCACCGGGGTGTGATATGCAATCTTATGTACATTGTAAGAGACACAATAAATACTCCTTGTGTATGTGTTGTATATGTGTTGTATTAAAGGTTAAAATGAAAACAAATGGAACATCTTGATTGTACACTAGTAGGTGGTATTGAGTGGAAAGCAGTCTGATGTCATAGAACGGGTATCAACATTTTTATTTTTATCTGATTAAACCATGTTTTTGTCAGCTAGAACATAATTTTATTGCACAAATAGCACCAAGACATTACTTTGGAGGCAAAGTCCTTTGGAAGTGATGCGAAATACACATTGTAGTGTTCAATGTGAAGGGTTAAAAACACTTAACATTCACATTTTTAATTGTTTTGAACTCATGACGGACAACTAGCGAAACCTCTGGTCATGTCAACCTCATGTTAATTTGAATAAAACTCAAAGTGCTTTCTCCTTAACTTTTACCCTGAGAGACCATCACTCCTGATACATGATTCGTCCATACAAATCATATTCTTTGTACATCAAGTAGCTTTTCAGTCCTGGTGGGAAAGGACCTGAGTTTATGAACTTTGGGTCACCCAGCCTTAGTGGAGTCATCTCTCTCCTGATGGCAAGTCTGCATTGGTGTTGCAGTGAACGAGGATTACCTGAGAAAGATTTTTTTTTTTTTGTTGTTGTTGTTGTTTTATGTTGTTATCTAATGCAATTACATCCATATATTGTAAGTATAGCTTAAGTGTCCATACTAGAATCGTTTACGCTACTCACCCAGTATTTCTGAAATTTCAGTCCACTCTTTATGCCTCTTTAGAACCATTTTCAGCTTGGAGCAGATAAGAACATGATTGACATAGTCGAGGAGAACCCGCACAGCTCTTCCAGAGAACTGCACTAGCCATGAGACACTGATGAAATCACAAAACTACATGCAACAGATGATAGAGACAGAAGTAAAGATACATATGCCACATATATAGATAAAAAACACATTTCCTTCAGAGTTTAGTAAGCTTAAAATGCATTAGCTCTGTTCCAAAACCTAGTGAGTTACTTTGTTATCTGCTGCTTATGATTTCTAACATTTTACTGTTAGCATGTTGCTAAGCTAATGCTACAGCACTTTAGCATAGAAGTGCAAAGATAAAATTTTGGAACACTACATAGAAACTGACTGACTTAAATTGAGCCGGAGACTCAACTCTTGTTTGATTTCAGTAGCGTGTCCTATTTGCATGTTGCTAAGATAATGCTGTCAAAGTAGCATGAAGTCAGTGGTTGGATACTTTTAAGTATCTAATGATTTATACACAAAAACATTTCTCTTGTTTTATTCGCCATATTGGATTTATTTTTAACTTCGTTATACATTTGAGAACAAACATCTGGAATGTGCATATGTTGGCAACTTACTAGATTTTGGAACGGACATTATGGGTGAACTTACTGGAACCTTCTCACTGGTCTGTTCTGAGGAGCGACCCCATGTTGAGTCATGAGGACAACAGAAGCATTTTTCTGCATCATACCCACTGTTTAACAGCAGTCGCATCATCATCTCATCCCTCAGGCAGTATTGTAAGGCAGTGGGGAACAGTGTGTCGTTGACCTCTGTGAAGTAACAGTTCACATCTGCTTGGCTGGCCAGGAGAATCTTGACAATCTCATACCTCCCACCTCTCACCGCCACTAGGAGGCAGTGCAGGGGATCCAGGTCCGATTTGGCTCCTGCGTTTAACAGCAACTGGGCACCGGTCACATCTCCATTAGAGACCGCAAAGTACAAAGCGGTCTTTCGCATATCTCCATACTTCTCAGAAACATGCGTGTCTAGAAGAGCGTTGACGTCGAAACCTCTGTCCACCAGGAGTTCCATGCATCGGACATTGCCTCCATCTGCAGCTGCATGAATTGGGGTCTGGCCTGAGAGACGGAGGGCTCTCCTTGTGGTTACTGGGATTAACATTCTTAAGGCGCTGTAAAGAGAACTAGATTTTAACATTTTCTGAAGAAAATGAGTGGTGGGTCTAATTACTCCATAAACTTGAATGCATATTTTAGGAGTTAGAGGAAAATTTCATTAGATTTGTTGTATAAAGGCAAATCTTGCAAGGCTAATGCTGTCGATTTCCAATTCCAAAGGCCAGTTTAACTTTCGTTAGAGATCGGCGTAACAAAACTAGCAAAGGTTAGCATATTTCGTAAAACTTACAGATAATGCCCCTTGTACGCTGCACAGTGGATGGGAAGCTGTAAGGAAAGATTAGCAATGTTGGGATCAGCTCCATGTTGAAGTAAAAGTTCAATGCAGTCAGGATTGCCAGAGCCAGCAGCATCATATAGCACACTGTCTCCATTTGGTGCCTGAGCATTTACATCACCACCTGTTGGTGTGGAGGACATCATGGTTTAGTGTTAGTTTAATATAAATATGTAACTGTATAATGTGAACATCCTAATATTTTTTTTTTCTCTAGAAAAATTAATTAACCAGTATTACCATAGTGAATAAGGATGTCCACCGCCTCTGCTTGTCCGTACTCTGCTGCAATCCCCATGGGCGTCACTCCATGCTCTTCTGTCTCCGACACGTTCCCTCCATGTTGCAGCAGCAGCGTAAGAATGTCAGTGCAGCCCACCTTGGCCGCCTCATGAATGGCAGTCCACTTTTTAGGGCAGGCGGTTCACAGATGCCCCCCGTGATATAAGTGTAAAGGCGATTTCAAATGAGTCTGTTCTTACAGCTCCAAAACAGAACACAAGAACTTATTATGAAGGCACTAAAGACACTAAAGAAATTGCGAATTAGACCTACCCAGTAATAAAGGGGATTCATTTTTGCTGTTTATTCTGTTGGGTGAAGCTCCGTGCTCAAGCAGAGTCCTAACAATCTCCACCAGCCCAGCTTGAGTCGCCAAAATCAATGGCGTCTCTCCATCTGCAGTTTCCTCCTCTAAACTCAACCTGTAAGAACCTTTTCAACCAAACCACTGAGTGTTGTATGAATATATCAGACTTGAAGCTTGAACGTAATACAGTTAATTTTAGTCATTTTGTTTTGTTCGTTTGGAAAGGAAACAAACGACTGTTATTTTAAATGGGTCACTGAATTAATCACTCAACCAATTTGTTCAAAAATCATTATTACTTCGGGAACTTAAACAAGTTACTTTTATCGGTCATTGAATCATTTATGTAAATGATTTCTTCAGTTTCAATTCATTCAGTGTGTTGCTCTGAGGCTATGGTTGATTCTGCTGTGACTTTGTTTGGGAATATTTTAACTGGCGGAGCAAAATAGGTCAAAGTATCTTGCAATATTGTGTCCAAAATGTATGTTACTCAGAATTAATTTCGTTTTTTTGAAATAGCTCACCATAAAGTACCATCTCCAGCACCTGGACAGATTGCTGGACTGCAGCTCTATGAATTGGGTACCACCCCTTGCTATCCACCTCAGTGAATGCGGCAGGATAGTCCGACAGCTCCTGCAGAGCAAAGAGGTCACCTGTGGGGCCAGATGAAATTGCCTTACACGTACTGTAGCTAATTATCATCATTTAACAACTTAATTCAATAGAATGAAATGAAATGTGTATTTTCCCTTTAACCTAATTGTTTTACAGCAAGCATAAAATCTGGTGGGAATTTCACCTCGGAATATTGCATCCAAGATCCTTTGATGTTCCACACTGGATTTATTTGCAGGATAGAAAAAGTGGACGTTTATATAATGTTTACTAAGATGTTTGCTTTATTTCAAGATTCCAATGTGAACATCACACCTTCCGAGAGAGGCAATGTCTTTACATGACTCTTGAATGCTCAGTTGGATTGCAGCATCAAGTAGGTCATCATCCTCATCTAGGTCACCTGATGGATCCATTTTCCTGGAGGTAAATAAAAACCTTTTCTATGAACGCGTGGAGAGTAATAAAATGTTTTTAATCACATTGTTTGTGATATGCGTCATAAAAGTCATCTTTGATGTCAAGTGTATTGTTTTAACCAAAACCAAATTCTCAGAATAGTTTAATATGACACTTTAGTCATATAACAGAAAGGTTGAAGTGACCACTCAGTTTCTATAAAGACACTTCTGCTGTAGTTAAAAGGAACTCACTTCATCAGTCTTTCAAAGTAGCTGTTTTCGCAGAAACACTTACATTTTTACAGTCCTCAGCTGAACAGGCAGATTTCAACACTTATACACAGCTGGAAACTAACTTTGCGTTAGATTCAAGGAAATGCTGAACTAGAGCATGCACAGCCGACACTTTGTCCGTCACTTCCAATGAATCATTCACGCTTCACTGAACAGTAAACAAAGGCTCTAGTCTCACCTTGTGAAGTACACTTCCAGTGAAATCACGCGTCTCTCACTGCTGTGTCCAGTACTTTAGCTACTATCAATCTGAACTTGAGTGCCCCCCCCCCCCCCCCCCCCCAATGCTCAAAACAGCAACAGACATGCATCTAAATTTGGCGTTCACCTGCTCTGGTCTTTGCCATGCACACCATTAAAGTCAAATGACCACATAATCACTTGATTTTTTTTATGTGCATTAAAATACATATTTTTACACAGCTTGCAAATAAGAATGTTATTTGAAATTAATAATTTTCAAAATTACCATTTTTTTCATCTTAATACAGTACATCAAATAATATAACATGCAATACCACCCATTGTCTTCATTTGTATACAGCCATACAGTATATTTTTCATAGCCTTCTATAAATGTAATTGACTCATACAGAGTGCAGCTACTGATATACTGTATACAGTGCAGGCATAACTTTGCAGCTGGGGAAATCCCAGAGTCACTGCATTATAGCCACCATGTGTTCAATGAATAACTAGAGAAACAATCTTGGAAAGTCTCACAGTGGCTTGAAAAAATGCTTCAATTGTCTTAATGTTTAATCTTTTACAAGTATTGGGCAATGTGTTGGATTTCGGCCTACATGGTCAAAAAGGAATGAATAAAGGCATAAAAACGGGACTTTATGAGGTTGGATTATGAAAGAATAACTACGAATGTGAGCATAAATATAAATTTGTGTTTAGAAATTAACAGCAAGTTTATAAACAGTCTTTGAAATTTCAGGTTTGGTGATTATGAGTGTATGGTTTAAAAAATAATTAAAAAAAAAATGGAGGTTAAAAATGGAAAGAGTAGGATAATAGACAATGACAAAAATACAGCTTTGTTCTGACTCAAAGCATCTAGAAGGAGTTTGGAAGCTGAAACAAAGAATAAATGACAGTGTAGCAGAAGAAACATTGGTAATAGCACACTGGCACTGTCAAACTGACATATGAATGAAAGTACATTTTATTTAATATCCAAGACAGGTATAAAATCATTTTAATCACTGTCCTATATAGGATTCACCATATTGTATGAATACAATTAACATTATACAATGCTATTTTTGTTCTAAAACTTAATCCATACTGTACAAATTTGGTATACAAATAGTGTAAAAAAAAAACAATTGTTACATAAATTAATAATTTATATAAATGACAATAATTTCCAGTACATAATACAATATGTAACATTCAGTGAAAGAACATTGAAACTTAAATTCATTGTTATATTTGTATTAAGTCAGATCATATTCCTTGCACAGCAGGTCATTTTTAATCGGAGGTGGAAAAGTATCCATTATAACGGTATTACAGAGTCTTTTAATGGCCATGTTTTCTGATTTCCAGATGACAGAGGTGCTTCAGGGGGTTGTCTGGAACAAATTCAAAAGCTATTAGTCTGCATTCCCTAAGACTAGAAAACCATCGATTTGTTGCTAGAGAACAGGTACTGTCTTCTCACATGCATTTGGTCATTTTTAGACTGAGCTGTAGTTTGCAGAAGTTTCTTCATATGACCCAGAATGAGACTGTCATATGTCATAAAAAGACTGTCTGAACAGATAAATAATTAAATGTGAACCCAGTGAACTCACTCAAGATGGCGTATATCTCTTCCCACCCCTTTTGTTTCTCCAGGATGGATCTCAGACTTGAGCAGAGGGGACGTGATTTTTTTGGAATCTCTTAATAAATGTGCGATTAAAGTATCTTTATTCTGTTCCAAAACCTAGTGGGCTGCAACCAGTGATGCTGTATTAAACGGAAAGAGACGAGAGCTACAGCCAGCTGATGTGAGAAAAAGTATTGCAAAAGTAACATAATCCATTACTTTCTATAAAAAGTAACACAAGTTGTTACTTTTTTAGGGAGTAACTCAATGTATTACTTAATTTTGAAATAAACTTTCCCAACTCTGATAATTAGACACCAACCGAAAGTTGTTTATTTCCAATATTGAGGTGGTGATTTGGTGATTTTGGGTTTTTGTGTTAAGTTGAGATGCGACAAAGATTTAATTTTATGGAAGTGAGCAGGAACACAATGACTGCCGACAGGACAAAGGACATTGGAAAAGACTTTGTTTATGTCATGTTGCTAAGATAATGCCAAAATACATTATTAATCACAAAACAATATGTAGTGTACAAAATATTAGGTGAAACAGTCTCTTTTAAAGGGATAGTTCACCCAAATATGAAAATTCTATCATTAATTAATCACTCTCGTGTTTTTCCAAACCCGTAAGACCTTCGTTCTTTGGAACACAAATTAAGATTTTTTTGATGAAATCCAAGAGCTTTCTGACCCTGCATAGACAGCAACACAACTGACACGTTCAAGGCCCAGAAAGTAAGGACATCGTTGAAATAGCCCATGTGACATCAATGGTTCAAGTTTAATTTTATGAAGTTACGAGAATACATTTTGTGCACAAAGAAAACAAAAATAACGACTTCATTCAACAATTTGGTAAAATGCATTTTTGTTAGTCTGATTACACAAGTACCCTGTTAAATACATGGGTAAACGGGATCTGAATCTACTTCGAAAATGCATTCGAACATCCACGAAAGATCATCTCCTCTCTGCCTACTGATGTAATTCTTAAACATTACAAGATGTGTTGTTGAAGAGCGCCAGCCAGACAGGATTTAAAGTCCAAGTGAACTGGAAGTTGCTGCCGACTTTAATTTCAGTACGGTGATGAATTTCCAACTGAAATGGAAAATTGAGTAGAGGGTGGGGTTTTATTTTTGTGCTCCTCCTCTCATCTTTCGTTCACAGCAAACTAACAGTTGGAGGGCATGGTTAAGGATTTTCTCCCCAAGCCGTCAAACTGATGTCAGATGGTTGAAAGTAGACAAAAGAGACGCATTGAAACTCTAGGTGTAAACAGGAATTATGAGGATCTACTTGTGATCCGATCGACCAAAACACATCTTAATACCAGGTGTAAACATTTTGCAATACTGAATAAAGAAGTTTTTCCTTAGTTTATGTAGATGCATGTCCTTCCAAGCAAACCCCATGTTGAAATGGAAATTGTGGTGACAATGGAAACATTTGCCTACATCATATCCATTATAACGAAGTAATCGCATCATCTCCTCATCCTTCAGGCAGTATTGTAAGGCAGTGGGAAACACTGTGTCATTGACCTCTGTGAAGTAACAGTTCACATCTGCTTAGCGTGTCTGTGAGAGCGGTCTTGCTTGTGACTGAGATCAGTGTTTTTAACACTCTGTAAATGGAATTGTAAGTATATCAGTTAAGTATATGTGTCGTATATAAGTATATAAGGTCCTTTTGATCACTTTTTACTCTTAGCGCTTGAAGTATACACTTGAGTTACCTGAATAGGACGGGGTGTCCAGTTCTGCTCCTGGAGGGTCACTGTCCTGCAGCGATTAACCCCAATTAAACAAACCTGAGCCAAGATAATCAAGGTCTTCGTGATTACAGGCAGGTATGTTGGGAAAAGTTGGAGCTAAACTCTGCAGGATGTTGTCCTTCCAGGACCGAGTTTGGAAACTCTTGCAATAGGATATTTGAGGGATCTTCAGAAGGGTCCTGAGGTTCTTCAGGGGGTTCAGCAAGTATGACAATCTGAGGAACCTCAATTATCTTTTCATGTTTAAGGTGATAGAACAGAAACAAAATATTTGAAGGCATTGATCCATTACTGGATTGGTGCCATCAGTTTCAAATTCTCACAACTGGCAGAGCTTCAAGAATATAAATAATGTTCTGAGAGAAAGTATTGCTTTTTGCAATTTTAAATATTCAGTTTTCATGAAAATTTACATGTAGTAAAAAATTTTAAAAAATCCATCAATCAGTCAAACCAATGTGTTAGTTTAGAAGATGTTATGTGAACATACATACCTGTTTTTCGGTTTTGCAAAAGCCTCATGATAAGACTCTTCAAAGTTCAGCTGAATGAGATAATCGGTGAATCCATCTCCATTCATCTTGTCCCGCATAACATGCCCATCTAGAAAATATGTTCCATAAATCGTAGAGCATCAGTGAATACTGGAGCTAATCAGAGCAAAGTGCAACAAAATGAGTTATATTTACAAACATGAGCCTTTCAGTAAGCATAACTGCAGGCTCACCTATCAAGGTCAATTATCTAACCACCAAGTAACATGAGCTTTTATATCTGACCATGACCTGCTTTCTTTGCCAGTGAAGTGCCATGCAATAAATGCCATTCCCTTAGATATAGATTGTTTCTATTGTAGTCACTTATAGGCAACACACACCTGAATAAAATATGTTGTCATACTCTGGGAAGTGATATCACACGAGATAATTCACCTTTCTATCATTTATTCAATGAAGTGCACTAAAATACCCTAATCTTAATCTAATTTGCAAGCTGCAGCATTGTTTGTTTTCATTATTACAGAGGCATATCAGACACAGCAGGGGACAGGATCAAGTGATTTTTCAGTTGGGAAGTCATAATTTATTTAAGTGAAACGATTCATTTGGACGGGACGGTTCAATGAACTGGTTCCAAAACGAGTGGAAATTATATTGTTTCTTATTGTAAGGTTGGAACTTTATGCCCGATTTATTAGATTATAAGTGTTATTGTTAATTTCGTTAATATGCAATAACAAATTGCACCATGGTATTTTTGGACAAGGTAGGCCTACCATGTTTTTTGAATGTATAGTACTGTAGTAGCACAATAATTCTTAGGAGAACCCATTTAATACCATGGTACAGGGATATACTAATACTAGGTAAGACTATATGAAGATCCAGTTTTTTAAGGGTAATTAACCATCTTTACAATTTATAAATGCTACGATTACAAATGCTTTGTGAATCGGTTCGACTGAATCTTTAAGACAATATAACCCAGCAAGGAATTGAATCCAACCAGACACTTTCATCCAGTGATGTCGGAAGCTCTACAGCAACTGGTGTAACACAATATAAACTAAAAATATAAAATACTGTGGTATTACACTGGTTGTTTCGTGGTGTCTTGGCAATACCATGTTTTCTAGCATCATGTTTTAGTCATGCACCAAAATAAAACACTTTTTTTTGCCATGTAACGTTACCATGGTAATACCCTAGTATTCCTTGGCATGGCTTGGAGCAGGGTTATAATCGTTAACTAAATAAAATAAAATTAAAGCAGAAAGATATTAATAAATATATATAATATAAATATTATGTGAAAACATATAAATGTGTCTATTGTAAATAAATAAAAATACATCAAATATATGTGTGTTTTTTATATATATATATATTATTAATATTTAATTAAAATATATAAAATATATATAATTAAAATATAAAAACACAAAACTAACTGAAAATTTAAAAATAAATGTGCACATCTCACATGATTACGGTGGCCTTCACTATTGCCCTCACAATCCTGGATCTGAAAAAACACATCAGACATCATACAAATCATAACAGATGGTAAAGACACAAAAGGTACTCGAAAGTGTGTTTAGAATTAGGAATTTTCTGAGAAGAAAAGAAGACACACATACTGTAGAGGTGAATTCGGGTAAATCGGGACACTTTTTGCCATTAAGATGACTTGGCAAAAAATGTCCCAAATATTCTAACCTATACTGTTGCCAATTCTCACTGATAATTTTTAGTTATTTGTTTCTAGAAAAAAGTGTGGAAGATGACCAGACGCTGATGGACATTGGCGTGCAGCCTCATGGGATGGTCCAGTTTGAGATGAGCTCACTAGACCCAGAGAATTACCCCGTGAGACCAGTCAAACCACAGCAGGAGCACAACATCCCAGATGTCATCGCTGTCAGGGTGCAAACAGGTACAAACAAGGTTACAGCTGACTAGCGCATCATGAGGAGAAACGAGCCTTTGTGACAAGTCTCTCGCTTGAAGACACAGACTCAGTCAGGATGTGGTGTTGGAGATCGAGAGAGCCAATCGAGGGACGGCGTTTCTTGGAGGATACTGTCATTATGTGACCAAGGCAGAGTATCATCATGATGCTGTCCAGACGATGCCTAAGAAGAAGTCTGACAAGGGTGTTGAGATGTTCAGCAGAGATACACAGGTGTGCGCACACACACACACTATACACATTATAAAATGGATAATTACAGTCTTGGATGCTGATTTCCACTATGCTAAACCCCTAAGTGAATGACACCGTACACAGCAATAAAACACTTTAGATGGACAGAACTTTCATCTCTTTGCCTCAATTTTTATTTGTATTAAATTAAAGGAGCTATCATTTAGTAGATAAATGGCATATAAAGCATTCACTTAACTATTTAATTCAACTTTTAGGGTCAACTTTTGATGTTAAAATAGTACTGTCAGGATTTATTCAAATTACTGGTATTTGTGCCATTATTTAATGCCCAAAAAAACATGTCTTAAACTATTTTGCGCTTTGGATTTGTTGTTGCTAGGAGGCGGCACAGCAGAGAACAGAGGATTTTTTCCACACATATGAATTTATTTGGAATGCCAGAAGAACACATTCAGATTCGTTGGTCATTATGGAAATGAGATGTTGTGTCTGTTTTCTTTAATTTGCGCATTGTCAGTAACTCACCCGCAGAAATTTCCACGCCCATCAGTGATGTTTTGGAATTGCATTTTTCTGCTAATTTGGCCCGTTTAGTAAATCTGGCCCTAAATTCTATATAAATTATATTGTATACAAAATATAATATTTAAAAAAAATTAATATTTAAATTTAAATATATTGTATATGAACATATTTCAAAAAATGTGTTTGTATAAAAATGTACCCTTATATTTTATGTATCCATTGTTTATTGTTTATAAAACACACACACACACACACAAAAGGAGTGAATCTATAATCAAAACTTTTTTATCTATATGTAACTTTTTTTTATCTATAATAAAAACATTTTTTGTTTTGTTTTATTTATTTATTTATTAATGAATGACTGAAACGTAGGAAGGATAAAATATTCTGTTTTTCACAAAATAAACAAGCAATAAAACACTTTTTTTAAATAAATTAATACTTTTATTCAACAACACAGTTTCACAGACAGCTTGAGACAGGCTGAAGAGCAGCATCTGGCATGGGTAGAAAATGAAAAGAGAAGGAAGAAAGAGGAGAAAGAGCAGCAGATCAGAGATGAATATCACTGCAGGATGAATCCGGAGTCAAAGGCAGACTTTGATCTGCTTTATAATGCCTTGAAAAGTGTGTAAGTGAGCGTTTGTGTAGTAACTAACTATAGGTAGCAATGCTACTAACTTAAAGGTGCCGAGTACATTTTCCACCCCACTAAAATCACCGCAGGAACTGCAAAAAATATTGACTTTATTTTAATAACAGGTCTTCTTGAAAATCTGTGAACCACTGATAGTCCTCAAATGACTTATATTTGACTTTGCACATTAAGTTGTATTTTTGGCTAGAAAAAAGTCAGCTTTAACTACAATTTTCAGTAGGATGTCAATAGATTAGCTGCTCTCATAATAGCTTTTACAAGCTACTCCTTTTTTGGACGTATTATATGTTTGTGCAGTTTTTTAGTCAATAGGTGGGTTCAGTCGGTTCATGCAAATGAACTGACTATAATAAATTATTGACTCATTCATTTCAGTCCCTTCACAGACTGACCTCTTTTTTTTTAAGTAAAATATTTTTCAATATTGTAGACCATCATTATAGTTTGAGGTTATTTTTTATTTATTTTCTTAAATAAAGTAATACTTTTATGAAGCAAGGATACATTAGATTGATAAAAAAAGGAAGAGTAAAGACATTTATAATGTTACAAAAAATTCTATTTAAAATACATTTTTTCTTTTTTACCAACTTTCTATTCATCAGAACAATTCTGGGAAAAAAAAAAGTGTTTCCACAAAATTTTTAAGCAGCACATTGATAATAAGAAATGTTTCTTGAGCAGCAAATCAGAATATTAGAATGATTTCTGAAGGATCATATGGCACTAGACTGGAGTAACGATGCAGAAAACTCAGCTTTTTATTACAGGAATAAATTACATTTTGAAATATATTAAAACAGAAAACAGTTATTTTCAGTTGTAATAATGTTTCACAATATAAGGGTTTCTACTGTATTTTTTTTATTAAATAAATGCCGCCTTGGTGAGCATAAAGGAATTATTATTAATTTAATGGTTTCTAGGGTATCTTTTTTATTTTATTTATGAAATCATAGCGGACTTATTGTAAAAATTGATTTTTATATATTTACTGAGATGGAGATATATGTGTTGTAATGTGTGCAGTGATTTGGATATAAGTTAGTATGATGGTTCTCATTCTTTATCTCTGTGTGTCAGAATGGAGGATAGAGGAAGTGGAACACATCAATGTCACTTTATCTGGTGCGGAGAGAAAGGCAGCGCTGTGCGCTCTACTGGAGCAAGAGACCCAGTTCATCTCCTCCATAGAACAGCACAGAATGTGTGTAGGCACGAGGAACCGGGATAAGGCCATGCAAGCCTTCCTCAACAAGGTGTCTTATCGGCTGTCTCGTCATGAGCATACATATTGTTTAAAGTGAAACATTTGCTTGTACACAGTGCATTAAAGAGAAATTCTGAGATTAAATTCTGCATTAAATTTTTTTAAAAGGGTTTCAAATGTATTTAAATTTTAGGATTTTATAAATGATAAATCTGCATGGCAGGAGATTAATTTGATTTAGAATTTTGAAGCTTGCTGATTCGTAACTTTTCTCCATTGTGTCCTTCACCTAATGTTGCTCCGGTTGAAATGTCAGTGTAATAAAATACGCTGAATGTCACTTTGTGACAAGGGGCTAATGATAACTAACTGATAATATGCTAGATCAAAAGTCAGAACAGACTTTTTTTTTTTATGTTACCTCCTCCGTAGCAGTGTTTTTTTTTTTTTTTTTAACTGTTTTTGCTTCATGACCCAGACTTTACATTGGGCATATAAAACAAATGTCTGTAAAAAAAAAAACTAACAAAAATACTGATAAGATAATAATGATACAAATTCTAATAATAAGACCTATAAAACGTATTAAGGATTAATAAACTGCTGGATTCATGAATATTAATCAGGTTTTGTGGGTTCGCTCGAACTGATTTGCTGAAATCAAAACAGGGATGATAATAGGTGAGCACCAGCCAATGAGATTGGCATTTGCACATTAGTTCCGCCCACTACCAGAAATCCCAGAAGTTCTTAAAAGCTGAAGAATTCCAAAGGAACGCCATTATTTTGACAAGAAAATACAACAAAAAATATTGTTGACATGTAGCGCATCAATTCTCTCGTAGAGGGTTGTATTAATATAAATATGAATTTATAAACAAACTGCATAGGTGCAAAACATGTTTATACAATGATAATATCATTCTATATATTATTATAATTTATTGTATTCCTTTATAGAAATCTCTACTAAAAGCAAAAAAACTAAGAAATTGCAAAGACTATTTTGTATGACTTCTTCTCAGTGTGCCGAACCAAAGAAATGGCGTGCATTTGATGGGAAGGTGACACAGATGGACACGCAGTTCACCATCAGAGCCAAGGAGCTGTGAGACCGGTACAGTTGCATCACCCAGGCTTAGTTCACAAAGGACGAACGTCTGGATGTGCTTCTCACTCTCAAACGCACCGTAAAGGTCAGTTCCAAATCTGTGATGGTCAAAATATAAACACTTTTCTAGAAGCATGTATTTGCTCATCTCATTTTTAAAATGTTCTTGTGAACAGGAACATAAATGCAAGCTAACACAGGATATAGTGGACTTGATTGACAGGGAGGTGGACCTGCTGATGAGGGGCATTCAAAAGTGCAACCTGGAGGGGTTGAAGAAGAGGATAACCTCCCTCTTTCTCCAGTACATCAAAACCCCTGCATTCAACCCTCAGGTGTCCCGGTTTCTGTGGTTATGTGGCAAAAACAGTGTTGTAGGTCGAGTCAAGACAGAGATCAGAAGAGGGTTAAGTTTGAGTTAAGACCAAGTCCACATGCTCCCATGTCCATGACATAAAATAATATATTGGTCTTGGTCCTCATGTCTAAGTCCAAGACTATATTGTCATGGATCCTTGAGTCCGAGTCCAAAATCATATTTCATGGTCCTGCTCCTTAAGTCAAAGTCCGAAATCATATTTTCATGGTCTTGGTCCTTGAGTCTGATTCCAAGACTATATTTTCATGGTGTTGGTCTTGGTCCACAAGTCTGAGTCCAAGATGAGGAAAATATGGTCATGGACTTAAAGGATGCGCTGTTTCTACATGTATTTAGCTTTGATTTGAAAGAAAACAGCGCATCCTTGTGGTGCGGATGATACAGAAGAGCATATGGTGATATGGAGAGAGACAGAGGAGACTGTTGACAAAGGAATTGTTGAATAAAGTCATTATTTTTGTTTTCTTCGCTTACAAAAAGTGTTCCCGTCACTTCATATAACCCAGATTGCACGTCTGATGGCAGATGGAGTATTCTGACGACGACTTTCATACCTTTTATGGACCTTGACACTGTTATTTACTTGGCAGTCTATGGGACAGGCCTCCCGGTTTTCATCTAAAATATTTTACATTGTGTTTTATGGAGAAGAATTGCTTTTACAGGTTTGGACCGACATGGGGGTAAGTGATTAATGACAAAATTTTCATTTTGGGGTGGAGTATCCCTTTAACGACCATGACCAAGGCCATGAAAATATTGTCTAGGACTCGATTCAAGGACCAAGATCATATTTTCATCTTACTTTCATCTTATTTTCCTCATCTTGGACTATACACTACATGTATATTCATGGTGTTGTTCTTCATCTTTAAGTCTGTATCTTTATGGTCTTGGACTCAGTCTTGACTTGGACTCAAATTAGCTGTTTTTGACTACAACACTGAGCTAAACTTCACCCTACACATCAAAGTGAGTGTGATGTTAGCTGTTAGTTCTGTAAACAACTTCCAGTTGTAAAGACACTTCAAAACAAGAAGTTTTGGTTGGTCATCTCACTCTTTGAAACCAACTCCATTATTTACCCTGCTCTCCATAGGTGCCTCGGGATCCTGCTGACCTGAAAAAGAACATCTATTTGTGTTGTGGCTGTAATGAGTATCAGTCATCCACTGACTTTGCTCTGAAGACAGACGCATCTTCGGCTGGCCTCTGTCACCGCTGTATGAATTTAGACAATGAGGCTCGTCGAAGAGAAGACTTCTCTCTTTACAAGAACATTCTCATGTGCTTGCAGGAATCTGAGGCCGAGTGCAGCCCAGAACCCAAAATCACTTACCTGCTGCAGGTAACGATTATTCATTCGTTATTCATTTCAAGCGTATGGAAAGAGCCATCCATGTCAGTTTTCTCAAAACCTGCCTTTTTCCTTCACTTGTGACACATCACATGAAATTATTCTATATAAACTAATGATACATGTCTTAAAGGTATAGTTCCCCCAAAAAGGAACATTCTGTCATTAATTACTCACCCTCATGTTGTTCCAAACTCATAAGACCTTTGTTCATCTTCAGAACACACAGTAAGATATTTTTGATGAAATCCGAGAGCTTTCTGACCCTCCCATAGACAGCAGCACAATTGACGCATTCAAGGCCCAGAAAGATAGTAAAGACATCTTTAAAATAGTCCATGTGACATCAGTGGTTCAAACATGCATTGTGATACTCTCGTGAATGTGCATCAAAGACTGACTGGCAAAAGGAAGAAATAGTTAAATAAAGTCGTTATTTTTTTTCTTTGCACACAAAAATTATTGACACTATTGGTCATGTGATTTTAACATGGCTGCCACCATCAGGATGGACCACCCTAAAGTAGAATAAAACAAGTTTTTTTTAACAATCTGTTTTTTAGATGCAACACAATATAACAGTAATACAACAATATTGTAGTTACATCTCTTTTACATGTGAAAGCAGTAACAAACAAGAAAAAGAAAAAAATTAAAATTTACTGAAAAGACTACAGCTGTTTGTACATTATCATGCTAGTCTGCATGATTTAAACATATCAGTCAAATGTGATATTAATTCTTTTTTGGTGGAGAATGCGGGAATAAAATCACACAGTCCGTCTTTAAGAGGAATAGAACACCAAGTTCATGCTGTGTTCAAGACATTCCCTGTCCTCATTAGGAGCAGGACCTGCGGTACCTGGTGGATTTGTTGTGGGGGGCTCAGTCGGCTTTGAGCAGCTGGAAAGACCTTCATGATTTACTGCTGGTCTGGTGGGAGAAGCATTTGGACTGGAGCCCATGGAACTGCATCCTACTTACAAAGTATGAGGCGGCTGCACATCTCAAACTGGAGAACATCGAGAAGGTACTGCGGCCACTTCTGCTCTTGAATGGTTTTCTTTACACAGAAATAAATGATTAACCTCAAATTGCAATATTGCATTAATCTAAGTACCAAGTAGAGCTACAGAATAAAATGGCAGAATAAAAAGCTTTTGCAGAATAATATAATATATTACCAGGCTTTAGTCAACAAATATAAATGATTACATCTAACAGAGCTTCAAAATCATGAATATCAATATCAAGGCAATATCTAATTTTTAGAGATGGTGTTTACATGTAATGCATTTACAGAACACATTTGTCTCTCCCACCACTTGAGAGCACCGCCATTCGTTCCGCCTCACAAATGTCTGCTGTTTTCACTTGCAGGCATATGATGTGGTAGTCATCCGTAATGTCAAGCAGAAACACACATTGGCTAGGAACTACTTCTCCCAGATTCCTGCGATGGCTGAATGTTTGCACGACGCAGAGATTCAGCCTTCTGCCCTCAGCAACCTGCTGGCCTCCAAACCCATCACCAATCGCTAAGAGACTATCCACAATCCTGCGGGGCGCTCAGGGACATCTGCAGCTTCACTATTTGTGGGCAGTAAAGTATAGAAATCTAAAACCTTCTTAAGAATTCTTCTTCAAGATCATTTCTCGAATTTGAATATCTTATGTTAATTTAAACCATGAGTAGCGGGGCCGTTTTTTCGTCTCTACTCCATTGCACTGTGCAATTTGCCCTGATCATTAAAAGTCTTTCACTTCTCGCTGCTCTGTTTTCCATTCATTAGGATCATTCATTAATGCTAATTACTTATTATTTGGCAGTAATTGAGAAAGAAGTTTTCCTTTTATTTTCAACTTCATTGGTATTTTGTAAAATAATAATTGGTAAAAAGAGCAGCAAAACTACAATCCTGTGAAAAATGCGGCATTACCATGTTATGAGTCTTGAGTACAAAGTAAGCTGCATAAAAAAATAGAGATTAGAATGACAAAAAAGTAGATTATCCCTCCATGATTGCTCCATACAAGAATGTATTACAAAGTTATTTCCGGGAACACTTCGGGAGCCTGAAAAGCACAAGTTGAAGAGGTTTTAATTAGACCTTTGCAAATGATATATAGCCTAGATCTAATCAGGAGGTGAGCAATCTACGATCTGCAATTATAGAAAAAGGTCAAGAACCTCCTCCTGTGTCTCCTTTTGAACAAATGTGAATGAAACCACCAGCACCACAGGACTCCATTAGGTAAGTTTATAAGCTGTGCTTAATAAAATGGGTTTTATTAGAGATTTGGCTTGTCATCATATTCCTTGGCACATGCCCTATCACTATCATTCTGTGATCATGTAAGAAACATTAATGACACTTAGTTGATCTTCAAAAACGATTGAACATGATAACAAAAAACAGCTAATAGGGTGGAGGACATTTGAAAAACAAGTTATGTTACAAAGGATTAAACTGTGAATTTATTAGGTGTTGATGGTAGAACAGATGCAGATGCTTTTTGTTGAATATAAGAGGAACTTCAGCATTTTTATAAGAATTAAATAAGAAAAAGTGTTTGTGGGTTCCAGGGTCTTTAAAAACTGTAATGTCTACTACTGTAATCCTTTAAATCGGTAACAAAGAAAACACTTCTGTTTGCTGAAATGAAGGTATTATGAAAAACTTGTTGGGCCCTGAGAGCAACATTTTTTTAAGGTTATTGTTTGATCTAACTGTTTGTGTATGTATGAATAAAGTAAGTCAAAGGTAAGTCGAGATTTTCTCCATTATTGTTCCCACCAGTATTGTGCAATCTTTTGTAATCTTTGGACGCTGGAAAATGCTTTGACGTTTATAATGCTCATATTGATAACTAATTTGTGGAGTTTTATGTAATCTCTGATAGAGCTGTTCTGTTTGTTCCTTGAGAGAGCTTGAGGATTGCGATTAATGTGTAATAGAGCAGACAAGATGAAGCTAGTGTTCCGTCCAAGTTATCCAATGATATTTCAAGGAAACACCATTCTGCATTTCAAATCCTTGGTAATCCTGACTGTGAAATGATGACTGTAAAGGGAGGTCATGAAGATATAACTTCAACAGCATCAACTAACCTCAACGTCTTCGGACGGATTTGACATTACAGTCGGTCATAGGCCAGCTCTTTGTGACTTTTTCCATTGGATTCACAATTTTCCATTGCCACATTTTATGATTCACAAAGTTATGGAAGCCTTTTTTGTCTCAGGAAAAAATAAAAGTCACTAGTGAGATACAGATAAAAATAAGAAATAGTCAAAAATTAGGTAAAAAAAAAAAAAAACAATAGGACGAAATGAATTTGCAGTTACGGGATAAAGTCACAATTTTGAAATGTAGAGTAGAAATTACAAGAAATAAATTAAGTTTTTTCTAATATATACTGTAGTAACAATTACAAAAAAAAAGTTGGAATTGTTTCGAATTAAATAATTGTGTGATGTAAAGTTCCAGTTACAAAACCGTTACAATTATGAAATATAAATTTGCAATTGCATGAGTGTAGTGTAGTGACAATTTTTTAGTATAGTAGAAAATACAATAATTTTTCATCGCAAAAATTAAAGTCTCAATTGTGGAATGGAAAGTTGCAATTGTAAAATTCAAAGGCATGATTATGAGAAATAATAAATTTTATGAAAAAAAGTGTTTGGAATAAAATAACATTTGTGAGATGTGAAGCTGTGATTATGAGAGAGTTGCAATTACAAGATATAAATTTGTAATTATGTGAAAAATGGCAGTTGTGGGATAAAATCATAATTTTGAAATGTAAAGTAGCGAACACAAGAACTAAATTTGCAATTATGAAAAATAAAGTCACAAAAAAAATTAAGTCAGAATTGTTTAGAATTAAATAACAATAGTGCGATGTGAGAGTCACAATTACAAGATATTCGCAATTGTGACCCTGGAGCACAAAACCAGTCTTAAAGGGATACTCCACCCCAAAATGAAATTTTTGTCATGAATCACTTACCCCCATGTCGTTCCAAACCCGTAAAAGCTTTGTTCATCTTCGGAACACAATTTAAGATATTTTGGATAAAGACAGGGAGGCTTGTGACTGTCGCATAGACTGCCAAGTAAATAACAGTGTCAAGGTCCAGAAAAGTATGAAAAGCATCGTCAGAATAGTCCATCAGTGATTCAAATGTAACGTTATGAAGTGAAAAAGCAACTTTTTGTATGCGAATAAAACAAAAATAACGACTTTATTCAACAATTTGTCTCTGTGTCTCTCCACATCACCGTAGCACCATTTTGGCGAATCAGGCAGCGTATGCTCTTCTGTGTCCTCCGCCACAAGGATATGTTTTCTACGTATATTTACGTTTTGATTTGAAAGAAGACTCACCAAAATGGCACTACGCTGATGTGGAGTGACACAGGAGACAAATTGTTGAATAAAGTTGTTATTTTTGTTTTATTCGCATACAAAAAGTATTATCGTCGCTTCATAAGGTTACAGTTGAATCACTGATGGCAGATCTAACGATGACGATGCTTTTCCTACTTTTCTGGACCTTGACAGTTTATTTTACTTGGCAGTCTATGGGACAGTCACAAGCCTCCCGGTTTTCAATATCTTAAATTGTGTTTTGAAGACGAACAAAGCTTTTATGGGTTTGGAACGACATGGTGGTAAGTGATTGATGACAAAATTTTCATGTCAAAGTGGAGTATCCCTTTAAGCAGCATGTGTATATTGTAACAATAGCCAAAAATACATTGTATGGGTCAAAATTATCGATTTTTCTTTTATGCCCAAAAATCATTAGGATATTAAGTAGAGATCATGTTCCATGAAGGTATTTTGTAAATGTCCTACCATAAATATATTAAAACTTAATTTTTGATTAGTAATATGCATTGCTAAGAACTTCATTTGGACAGTTTTAAAGTTGATTTTCTCAGTATTTTGATTTTATTTATCTTTTTTTGCACCCTTAGATTCCAGATTTTCTAATAAAGTTGTATCTCGGCTTAATATTGTCCTATCCTAACAAACCATACATCAATGGAAAGCTTATTTATTCAGCTTTCAGATTATGTATAAATCTAAAAATGCACCTTTATGACTAGTTTTGTGCTCCTGGGTCACAATTAAGAAAAAAAAAAGCAGTTGCAGTATATAAAGTCACAAATTAAAAATAAAATATCAAAATTGCAAGATATAAAAATTATTTTCATTTATTTTTATTTATTTAGTTTTTCTGCAAGCCTTAAATGGACTTCCATACAAACTTGGGGGCATTACAGTGAAAACGTGAAATAATAGTTTACACGTTTCTTTTCATTTCAGTGTTTTTATTTATTTTTATTTTATTAATTTTTTTTACTTTTTTTTTACTTTCATATTTCCGTAAATATTTCTCTCTGATCTAATTCTTTGGAAACAAGCTTCAGCATGGATTATTGCCTGCTGTGTGATTTCTGAGAGTTTGTGTTTATGAAGTCTCCCAGGTTGTTGTTTAACAGACCCCTGCGCGGTGCCAGATTAGGGTCCAATAAGGGAAACGGCAATGACGTTAGCTGTTAGGAGAAAAAGGTATGAATTCCAGGTCATTGTCTGTGGCAATGTCTGGTGTCAATGAGTTTGTTTATAGTACTCTTGATTTTATAACCTCGTATGCAAATTTGTTGTTAACAAATTTAAAAGTAAATAGGTTAGAAGGGACTTGCATGAGGTATGACTGGTGGGAGTCTAATCTTAAAGCTTAATCTCTGTGGCCATAAGGCTTTATGACATGCCCGGAATGGACCAGTAACAGTGGATGCGGATGGCACCAGGGCAAAGATTAATCAGCTGCACATTATTTAAAGGCCATCATAAGACAAAGTCCCAGAGTTGACTCCGTTTCGGCCACAGGATGAGGCGGCTAAGATGTTCTTGGAGCTCCTTGAAACCCCTAATCATCATCATTACACCACTGGCTTTGCTACCGCTGCCACTGGTCATCAGAAAAAAGGTTAGATATGCTAAAAACACATATGGAGATCTGAATGAAAATAATGTGACAATTAATTTTCGTTGAGAGTAAAACTAATGTAATGAAGTAAGAGTAATGAAGTCTTTTCTTTGAGTATCTAAAACAATTGTACAGTATATTTTCTGAAATACTGTGCCACATATTTATTGCCTTTGAAATGTCTTTAACAATTATTTTGTCTTTTGCTCTTTTTTTTTTTGTTTGTAAAAAATACATTTTTTTGGCCAAGACAAAGACATTCTTTCCAAGAAAAATGAAAAAGATGCTGATTTCAGTTTCTTCAGTCCCTTTTTTGTGTAACTGGATAACAACCCTGATATCATTTCCACTAGGAAGCAGAATGTGCGTATATCCTAATATTAATGGCTGTATACTGGATGACGGAGGTCTTGCCTCTGTCTGTGACAGCACTTCTCCCCGCACTGCTTTTCCCTCTATTTGGGATCATGAAGTCCTCACAGGTACGCTTTCCAGAACTGGTCATTTTACTCTTGGAAAACAATCCTATGGAAATCTGACTGCAGTATTTCTGGACTTCTAAAGTTGGATAGCTACTGACCGACAGTCTTTCTTTAGGTTGCATCTGTATATTTCAAAGACTTCCACTTGTTGCTTCTTGGTGTCATCTGTTTAGCAACATCCATTGAGAAATGGGGTCTTCATCAGAGAATTGCCCTCAGATTGGTGACTGGATTTGGAGTCAATCCTGGCATGTAAGACTGATTGTATTTTTATTAAGATTTCTGATGTATTGTGATGAATCTTAGTAGGATGGACTGAATTAAATCTGCTTGCTTACTGTGAAATGTGTTTCACAGGTTGATGCTCGGGTTCATGGTTGGCTGTGCTTTCCTCTCCATGTGGTTGAGCAACACCTCAACTGTGGCGATGGTAATGCCAATTGTGGAGGCAGTGATCCAGCAGGTTTTGAATGCAAGTGAAGAGGCCAGCAAAGACCACAAGGGGGCGTTAAATGGCATCTCCAACCTTGCTCTTCAGCTTGAAGGTAAGCTGGTGCAGCTTTCATTTAACATGAGCAATAAATGATCATTTTAACCTTTAACCTTTTAGAGCTGTGCAGCATTTAATTATTAAACATCTGTTTTCAGATATCGAGGCCCAGCATGACCAATCTGAGAAGATAAAAAGGTGAACATATATAAAATTAACAAAAAGGTAACTGATTGAAAACAATTGATTTTTAAGACTGAATGAGATTTTGTGTGCACTAACAGCATCGAAGCAGGGATTACAGAGCCAGTTCAGACAGCTACTGAGGAACCAGAATCTGTTAAGGTCAGTAAAACAAGCACATTATTACATTAAAAAGCACAAAATGATTCTCCTTGCCTTTCCGATAAAATGGGATTTCTCAATATTTGTTAGGCGCCTCCACCATATAATGGAAAGTACAGGACCCATGAAGATCACATGATGTGCAAAGGCTTGTCGCTTTGCATTGCTTACTCCTCATCCATTGGGGGGCTGACCACATTATCAGGAACATCCACAAACCTCATCTTTGCTGAATACATCTATCAGTGAGTTTACAACTTGTCTTCAAACTGAAGTGTGGAATTAATTGAATATATACTGTTTCACATTATTTATACTACTGCATATTACATGGTTTGGTCGGTCTATCCATCTAAACTGTGCTTTTTGTTGCATTTCCTCAGGTACTACCCAGATTGCACCGTCATTAATTTTGGGAACTGGTTCGTGCTTTGTCTTCCCATCTGCATAATTATGCTGATTTTATCATGGATATTCCTGCACTGGATGTATCTCGGATCCAAGTGAGTGATCGAGGTGTCTTCTATTCAATAAGTCGTTCCCTGACCCCTCTCTGTTCCTCATTTTTACTCTTCGTCTTTGGCTTTCATTTAAATTCATCATTTCAAATCACGCTGCCATTTGCATTTTCCCCACCTCACCACTTCAACTTCCTCTACATGTCCTCAATCTTCTTCATCCTGCTCTGTGTCTCACTCACTCACAGCCTCCCATTCTCATCGCTCTAGTATAATCCTGTTTTATCAAGCAGCCTTCTTCATCTCACCCCTGTCGAGATTTTCGTCTTTCCCTGATGAAGAATCACTCACAGAACATGGACACTTGACGTTGTGACAAAAGATGTGATTGTTCTCGTTTGTAGTTTAAATGGATTTTTGTCATATGCAGGTGTTTCAGTCAGTTCGTCTGCTCATCAAAATTAATTACGTGTGCATTGAAATGACAGTGAATGAACTGAACAATAAAAGCATATTATCTGCTTTTCCATCCATCCTTAGCTTTCGTGCCAGTCTGTGCTCCAGACAGCGATCTGAGAAGGAAAAACACACTGCCAGAGTGCTCCGGGATCAGTACAACTCACTAGGGCCCATAAGGTTGGAACTCTTTTTTTAATTTAAAAGATCTTAAAGCTCTTAAAAATATGAACTGTACTTATTTTTTCCTGTTGGTCTGAATCCATTGCTCAACCAATAGCATGATCTTAGTGTAGGTGTTCTTTTTTTTTTTTTTTAAACAGTCCATGTGAACTGGAAGTTGCTGCCAACTTTACTTTAATATTGTGACAAATTACCAACATAAATGGAATATTAAATAGAGGGCATGGTTTTATTTTTGCACACCTCCCTGCCATTTCTCACTCACAGCAAGGTAACATCATCAGAGAAGGAATGCCATTTTAATTTTCAGATTTTGATTAAAGATGACCAAGACAAACCATTTTTTTCAGTGGATTAATTTAGCATGGATTAATTGTTCACCTCAAAACTAGCAATTTGCGCTAATAAAGTAAATAGTGTAATTTTTGATTTCATCCAGACTTTAACATGCATTATGTGTTAACATGTCAAAGTGTGCCATTTTGTATTTCAAGACCTGATTATGACCTTATTATTTTGATTATTATTATTATTATCAAAGTTTATTTTTACTTACAGCTGGAATACACTAAACTAATTTTAAAATTGGAACGGATTTTTAAAAACTAGGCATCATGCCGGCTTTGAAAGTGGTGCAGAGAAAAACTGGCATCGTACACTAAAGACTGTGGATCACACACTACCAGGCTTTCAAGTCATTTTTAAACACTTGCAAAACTTCTACATAAATATGCACCTCATTGCGTGAAGAAGCATTACAAATAGAAACAATAAGTATTCTAAATTCAGTTACTGTAAAAATATCAAACATGTTTTATATCCTCTGACTGGAAAGCTAAAAATTTGGAGTCCGTACCCATCATACACTAAGCAATTTTTTTGTAAATATTTCTCAGCAACTAGTGTTGACAGTAAATTGGGGCAAACGTTGTGTAGTGTATTCCAGTGTTTAGGATAATGAGATGCATGAATTTCTGATCATTTCTCTGTAACACTGTTTCTCTACTGATCCAGCTGGCAGGAGATTATAACCATGATCATCTTCATTCTGATGGCAATTTTGTGGTTTACAAGAAACCCAGGTTTCATGCCTGGCTGGTCGGCATTGTTTCCTGAGTGAGTGTATTCACATTTATCATCTTCTTCTGATGTAAATACACTACTGCACTTCAGAGAAAGTCATCATTCTATTCAGTAATTGCCTTTAGATTTCTTATTTATCCTTTGTATTTTGTTGTTTCTTCAGTTACCCAGGATACGCTACAGATGCCACTGTAGCGCTGTTGCTGGGTTTCACGTTCTTCATCATCCCCGCACACAAACCAAATGCAGAGCACTATGGTACGGCTTACTCATTTCCTTTGTGCACACTTGAAACCCTTCCAAATGATTAGAGGCTCACTATCGGCAGTTATGTTGTTGATTAACATTTTCGATCCCTGTGACAGAGGCCTTGATAACGTGGAAGGACTTCCAGGCCTGTATGCCATGGGAGATCAGTCTGCTCGTGGGTGGTGGTTTTGCTTTGGCTGAAGGCACAAAGGTAGGATCATGATTTAATGGAAACCCAACTATATCTGTAAGAGAAGAAAAGACAGAAATGACTAGAAAAGTACAAGGCCGCATTAATAGATGAATCAATTAATGGTCCGTTTTACATGCCTGGATTCAATTAAACAGGCCAGTCTAATTCACTAGTGGCTTTGGACAGGCCTGGACAGCTCAATTGCACCCTTTACTCATAATCTTAAACATTATTTTCCTTTTAAAAGAAATAAATGAAAAGACAGATCACATCAAAGCCTTGTAACAGCGTACAACCCATTAACGTTGCGCAGAGAACAACAATTCCACTGTGTCACTCTCTCTGTCTGCTTTGACGCTCATTCAAGCTAATTACATGCCTCCATTATAAGACTGGCACTGAAGCACATCATTTCAGCATAACAAACGGCTCCTTCCTCATGTCAGTTGCAAAGGCTGGAAACAAGAGCGTCTACTTCTTAATATTCTCCTGGTGTAGGTAGGCTGGGGTGGGGTCTTATCATCAAGGTTCCAGCCCTGTTTAGATCCAGACACCCAAATGTCATGGCAAGTCCAGTCTTTAAAATCTTCAAAGCAGAAAGGGTGTCTACTGTGGTGCTGTCTCCATATGCAACATCAGGCTGTTTGGACGCCGTATCTTGACAAACAGCTAAATTACGACTCCGGTCTCTGTTGACAAGCAGACAAAGAGATATTGGTACATTTCTGAAAGTGGGTTTGTTTGGGTTCATGAATATATTGTCAGGACACTTTCACTTACCTTCTGTCTTTTTTTCTATATTTTTCACCCAACAGATTTCTGGTTTATCAACTTGGGTTGCTGAATTGCTGACTCCCTTGGGAAGTCTTCCTCCTTTAGCCACTGTAACCATCGCTTGCCTTATTGTCACCTCTATCACAGAGGTGGCCAGCAATGCTGCCACGACGACAATCTTTTTGCCCATACTGGCCCCCTTGGTATGTGTAATTTCAATATATACCATGTTGCCAAAAGTATTAGGACACCCCCTTCTAATGAACAGGTTTGACTACTTCTGTAATTTCCATGAGTACAAATCTTAATGTTTAAGCATGCAATGTCCATATTCTAGGGAATTGTGTACTAAAGTAGTCAAACCTACTCATTAGAAGGGGGTGTACCAATACTTTTGGCAATATAGTGTAAGAAGAATATTACTTTTACGTGATATTTTTTGGGCTGTTCTCATCACAAATTATCTTTATTAGGCTGAGGCAATTGGAGTCAACCCTCTGTACATGTTGATTCCTACGGCCCTGTGTGTGTCCTTTTCATTCCTGCTTCCGGTTTCTAATCCTCCTAATGCTATTGTCTTCACATATGGTCATCTGACAAGCATGGACATGGTGAGTCCCTACGATTTTGTTCCTTTGGCAGTCATTTCACATGTACATTTCATAAAATGTCAATGGTAAATCTTATATTGTACAGTAACTGAGCTTTGTGTGGTTTTCCTTGTCACTATAGGTGAAGGCAGGTCTGGGCTTAAATGTTATAGGTGTTCTTACAGTCCTATTAGCTCTTACGACATGGGGAACACCTCTTCTTAACCTGGACACCTACCCAGACTGGGCACCGGTTGTAAACGGCACTGGAGTATGACCATCTCTGTGAATATTTTACAAATGTGGACATTTAGTTTTCAATTTACATGGGACCCCTGGATGTTGGCTGAAGTGTTGACAGTGCAAAGCCCACAATCCAAATGTATTACTTATTTGGATCACTTGGGCAAGATTGTATGACCAGCTTCGATTAGGCAATACAACAGACTGAAAGCGTTGGGTTCCATGAGATGTTCAGTTTGAACATCATTGTTTGTTTATATGTTTTTGTATTTTAATCATTTTAATAATCTTTGTCATCAGTGGCTCAAGTCCATGATTTTTTTAGGGGTTTAAAGAGACTAGTAAAAGCTGTTAAAAACATGTTTGGTGTACAATTCAAAAGTGCAATTTTTATACAAAATGTATTATATTAAAGATATTTCTTTAGCTTTAAGCAGAGTTTGCATGACAGGTTTAGTCCCGTCAGCTAACATAGCACTTAATGTTTTATAGAGTTGTATATTTTTGTTATATGCTAGCCTGTATATACATACCGTATATACAGATAAGTGAACTGTATGAGTAGAATGTCGAAATTCCATTGTGAACAAAGGAGATCTAAAGAGTAAATAACAGACAAAATTTTCAAGAAAGTACACAGTCTCACTTTCAACATTAGACACAAACTCGCACATAACAGTGGCTAGAAAATAATAGCTGTTTTTTGTTTGTTTTAATACCATTTTAAAATTCACTCTTACAGAATTTTGTATTTTGAATGGAAACTCAATGTCAAATTCGGTTGACCATCCATTGTTCATACTTTATGTGCTTATGTGCTTTATGTGTAAAATGTTTCTTGTTACGGCTAAAACTGTGAGACGGCTACTTTCTGTCTTGTGTGTTATTCGTGTGTTTCACTGTTTTGGCGAGAAAAAAAAACATTTCAATAAACATCTGGAACCATTTACAGACATCATGTTTTAGTTGGAATTCATACTGATTTTAATAAACAATGCTTTGCAATCTGTATCAATGTTAATTGAACTGAGCACTGAGTGGATTGTCTCATGTCTAATTACTGAATCTCAAAATTGAATGTTTTGACAAATCTAGTCTGTGTGGCAGACTTATCAAAGAGATTCAAGAGGCAGATTAGCTTTGATGAAATTAGGTTACATATAAAAATTGTCATCCATTTCTGTATATCAGTGGTAGCTGTTTAGCAATAAGTCATGCACCTACACAGAAAAATGACTCTGAAAGTATATCTGTCCTAATAATATTTCTCTCCCATTTTAATTAGGGCGAAAGATAGCAAAACAAAATGGTATAAGAATTAAAATATATGAGACTTTAAAGCTGATGTAAAGCAAAAGAGGCTCTAATGTGCCATTTGAATGGGCTTGGGCTAATATTTGTTCTCAGAGGGAAGCAGTGATGAGAACTAATTCTGTAAACCACCCACGTTATGAAAATTCATTCTCGGATCCTGCAGCCATTGTGATTCAAGGTCACTGTTTAGTTATGTCTGAGGTAATGACAGGCTATCTGAAGGGTCTAACCTGATTATGTATTATTTAATACTTACTTCTTATATACTTAATGATTGTGCAAGGACTGATGAGTTTAACATTCAGGCAATAGCTTTTCTGCAAGCCTTACTGTGAGTCACTGCAGACATTCTCCCAGGGTGCACAGGTCAGCAAGCTGAATATGAACAGTGGTTTGCTTTTATTGTTAAAATATTTTTCACATAAATAAATTTCTATAACTTTTTACTGGGTAAAGTGCCTTTTTACTGTTCCGACCTCTGGTTTTGATTGAGGCAATTCGACCCCTAGTGACAGTCAAAGTGAACTCTTAATTTATTTGCAGACCTGACATGTGCTTGTTGATATCTCCAGTAAAAGAACATTTACTCTCCTTTTATTGGAGATAATTTTCTGTTGTACAGAAGAGCATTTCGACAAAAAATGGTAGATAATTCTCATTTTTCTCTCATATTTTAGTTGGAGTATGTGACTTTGGTTTGGTGGTTGCATACTCCGTGGTCGTCTGAAGGTTACATTTTTCAGTTTCAATTTCATATTTATTTATCTATGACTGAAAACGAGCCTGTGAGGGATAAACAGGTTGTAATGGATTTTAATGCTTTGCACTTTGCTGTTGATCATTCAGTTGATGGAATATTTCAAAACAGACTGTACATTTAACTCTCATTTGTAGGAAATATATATCTGATTAGGGTTTAATATTTCTTACCTTTGCACAGCCAGAACTTTTTTGTGCATTATACACTAACTCAGCATCTGTGTTTTATACATGCACATAAAAATATACTTTTTTTTTTTAAATCACCATTTCTAGTTTTTACCTTTTCTATCTATACACTGCCTCCCAAGAGTCTTGGATGTAGAATTGTCTTGTATAGTGAACCTGTTTGTCTATGTGGCATTGATTGGCATTGGATTTTAATAATAAAAATGAATAGGTGTTGAATGTATTAACGTTTTGACAAATTAACTGGTGTAAATTTAACACGAAAACAATAGTTTGCAAATTGCATCGGTATCTACAGACTGCACCTTTAAGAAGGGAACCTCCCACGTGTTGCATGTTGTCCATGCCACAGGTTGCCTACCTGTCTCGCATAACTCTCCTCTAACCTCCTCGCTCACGCTCTTTTCACAAGAGAGAAATAAAGAATGTTCCTCAATCCAACCCTCTCCGAATCGCTCTCGGATTGACTCCGCCCTCAAAAGTCTCGCGACTGACACATTTGACATTCTCTCAGAAAAAGAAAAGAAAAAAACTCCGCTTCTGTGGTCGAGGTCGTCAGAAACCTCTCGGGTTTCCTCGCTTTTCCCAGAGCTGCGAGGAGAGAGTTGCCTCTTGAGTGTCGACTATGCTGGACCCGTCCTCCAGCGATGAATCTGAGGGCGAACTACCACCTGAGGACGAACTACCCGTTAAAACCGGGAAACCTGTTAAAAAGAGTCCCAAACCTGAAAAGACGTCGGACGCACCGCGAACCCAAACCAAGGAACCGGTCCCTTCTCCCGCCGATGCGGGCAAAAACGAGCAGGAGAGACTTAAGAAAGAAGAAGCGGAGAGGAAAATTAAACTACAAATTTATGTGTTTGTGTTGAGATGTATCGCGTATCCGTTTAACGCCAAACAGCCCACAGATATGGCTCGCCGTCAGCAGAAGGTGAGTGACCGTTAAACCACTGTTTGGAATATTTCGCGCTTTAAATTAACGCGCGCGTGCCGCGCTCACCTCAATCCATTGAAACCCCCACTGCCAAAAACCTGTTCACTGAGGCAAACATTTGTCTTTTACACCCAGCGCATCGGTCAGGGGCTCAGTAGTTGCAAAGAGTACTTTTACAGGTTTCAAAGAAGATTTGTAAGACTGTCAACAGCAAACTCTTGCGCATCCCACTTTTAAATGTTTGTTTACTGTACTCATACAGTACCTGTGTTGCCTATCAACTATTTGGAGCTTCAAGCTAAATTATTTACGTATTGATAAAATAGTGTTATTTTGAAATTATCAAATGTTTTGGTTTTGTTTTGCAAGAGAGACATTTTCTGACATCAAATCTTTTAAGACATATAACATCAGATTGTTTTATATATAACAGCTGCAATATGCATGCAATCTATAGTGCATTCATGTAACAAACACATTTAGGTGATTCCTAACAGCATAAATAACAGCATACAAATGTGAATTATTTATGACGTGAGAAAAATCAATTAAAATAGCTTTTCTCAATGCAGTTCTTCAGATAAAAAAAAGTGCAACACTGTGCTCCATGCCAGAAAATGATATTAAAATGACCAGAAGGATGTAGGGTGACCAAGAAAATAAAACAAACAAACAAACAAAAAAACTTTTTATTGGCTTATGACATCCCTTCATATTTAACCTTGTTGTCATATTATATGCATTGTGTTTAAAATGTGTACAAAATGGTTTTGTTGCCCTGAGGCAACATCACTGTAAATATACAAAAAAATTATTTTTATTATTTCAGGCCCTGTTTGGGGTTGTCAGACTACCACACTGGTAGAACTCTTTGGAGAACTTCTAGGCACCCATTTGAAAGGGCAGTTCCCTGAAGAATGTGCAACTTCATGCAAGAACTGTATACATTGTCAACAATTCCCTTAGTAACTCCATCAGAAGAGAAAAGCTTTGAGGCACTTGAAACATATTTTGAACTTCTTTGAGTTCACAATATTTAATGCACCTTCAGAAGGGTGCCTAGAGGCTCTCAAGAGGGTTCTGCCAGTGTGGCAGACTGAGGTACCCCAAAATGCTGCCTCAAGTCCTTTTCATTTTTATGGTAAATGTTGCACCATGTTGCCTCAGGGTAAAAAAGCACTTGTCTTCACTTTACAAGTTCTTGGAGATGAGATGGATAATATTAAAGGGATGACTTAGGGGAAAATGTTCTTGATTATACTGCCTCATGGTCATTATAATAAAATTATTTTGCCATGGTACATTATGTGGAGGAATAGTTCACCAGGATGAAAATGGTCATCATTTGATCACCCTCCTTGTTCCAAACCCACAAGTGCTTTTGTTCATCTTTGGAATGCAAATGAAAATATTTTGAATATTCTTTCATCATTTTTGACCATTAATTGAAAGCCTAGATAATCTACATTTTCAGCTTTCAGTTTGGGGCTTTTAAACGTGAGGGTGTGTAATTGGTAATAGAATTTACATTTTTGGGTCAACTGTCCCTTTTAAGTAAATATGAGAACAAGAACTTAAAGGAACACTCCACTATTTTTAAAAATAGGCTCATTTTCCAACTCCCCCAGAGTTAAACAGCTGAGTTTTACCGTTTTCGAATCCATTCAGCCGATCTCCGGGTCTGGCGGTAGCATTTTAGCTTAGCTTAGCATAGATCATTGAATCTGATTAGACTGTTAGCATCTCACTCAAAAATGAACAAAGAGTTTCCATATTTTTCCTATTTAAAAGTTGAATCTTCTGTAGTTACATTGTGTACTAAGACCGACGGAAAATTAAAAGTTGTGATTTTCTAGGCCGATATGGTTAGGTACTATATTCTCATTCTGGCATAATAATCAAGGAACTTTGCTGCCGTACCATGGGTGCAGCAGGCGCAATGATATTACGCAGTGCCTGAAAATAGTCCATAGCTAGTTTGTGCAGTTGCAGAGTTGCAGCCAGCAAATTTCAGGCACTGCGTAATATCATTGCACCTGCTTGAGAGTATAGTTCCTAGCCATATAGGCCTAGAAAATCGCAACTTTTCGTTTTCCATCGCTTTTAGTACACAATGTAACTACAGAAGATTCAACTTTTAAATAGGAAAAATATGGAAACTCTTTGTTCATTTTTGAGTGAGATGCTAACAGTCTAATCAGATTCAATGATCTATGCTAAGCTAAGCTAAAATGCTACCGCCAGACCCGGAGATCGGCTGAATGGATTCAAAAATGGTAAAACTCAACTGTTTAACTCTAGGGGAGCTGGAAAATTAGCCTATTTTCAAAAATAGTGGAGTGTTCCTTTAAATGGTTAAACAGCAGCTTTGTTGTGAAATTATTTCTCTCCTCTTGGTATAAATGTAGAATCACTTATGAGAACAGGCACATATGCTATTTTTACCAGCACACACCCACTACCTCTAACATATACAGCTTTTGGAATCCACCTGTTAAGTGAAGAGACTTATTGTGACCTATTAGTTTCTGTTTCTGCCTAATGCATGTAATCATACTTCTAAAGATGGAAATATCCTCAAAGCAATTGTTTAAAAAAGTACAGATAATAACCTGTTATCAACTTTGCACCTGTGGGAGATGTAAATTGCATTCCAATTCCAGGTGCTAATCTTAACTTTATTTTTGCTCTAGGAAAGCATGAGAAATACTACAGAATTTTAATTTTATTCATCGACTGATAAGCAACAGGTGGCAAATGAGAACAGAAAAGCTTTTCCTCAAAATTATCATGTGATCATGATGATTTGAGAAAGGTACAGGTGCATCTCAATGAATTAGAATGTTGTGGAAAAGTTCATTTATTTCAGTAATTCAACTCAAATTGTGAAACTCATTTATTAAATAAATTCAATACACACAGACTGAAGTAGTTTAAGTCTTTGGTTCTTTTAATTGTGATGATTTTGGCTCACATTTAACAAAAACCCACCAATTCACTCTCTCAACAAATTAGAATATGGTGACATGACAATCAGCTAATAAACTCAAAACACCTGCAAAGGTTTCCTGAGCCTTCAAAATGGTCTCTCAGTTTGGTTCACTAGGCTACACAATCATGGGGAAGACTGCTGATCTGACAGTTGTCCAGAAGACGATCATTGACACCCTTCACAAGGAGGGTAAGCCACAAACATTCATTGCCAAAGAAGTTGGCTGTTCACAGAGTGCTGTATCCAAGCATGTTAACAGAAAGTTGAGTGGAAGGAAAAGGTGTGGAAGAAAAATTTGCACAACCAACTGTGAGAACCACAGCCTTATGGGGATTGTCAAGCAAAATCGATTCAAGAGTTTGAGTGAACTTCACAAGGAATGGACTGAGGCTGGGGTCAAGGCATCAAGACCCACACTGCCAAAAGCACCAGTTGGTTAAATGACTATGGTGTTGGTGTGCTTGACTGGCCAGCAAACTCACCAGACCTGAACCCCATAAAGAATCTATGGGGTATTGTCAAGAGGAAAATGAGAAACAAGAGACCAAAAAATGCAGAAGAGCTGAAGGCCACTGTCAAAGAAACCTGGGCTTCCATACCGCCTCAGCAGTGCCACAAACTGATCACCTCCATGCCACGCCAAATTGAGGCAGTAATTAAAGCAAAAGGAGCCCCTACCAAGTATTGAGTACATGTACAGTAAATGAACATAGTTTCCAGAAGGCCAACAATTCACTAAAAATATATATATATTTTTTATTGGTCTTACGAAGTATTCTAATTTGAGATAGTGAATTTATGGGTTTTTGTTAAATGTGAGCCAAAATCATCACAATTAAAAGAACCAAAGACTTAAACTACTTCAGTCTGTGTGCATTGAATTTATTTAAAACACGAGATTCACAGTTTGAGTTGAATTACTGAAATAAATGAACTTTTCCAGGACATTCTAATTTATTGAGATGCACCTGTATATGAGAGAGCTTTCTGTAAGCATTCTCATTCAGACTCAGGAAATGATGTCATAACGATGCTGATTGGCTGAAGGCACAATATGTGACTATCCTGAAGGGCAGCAGAAAGGGAAAAAGTGTTTTGAATACTTTTAGGAGCCCTACAAAAACAAATTGGCACTGGAAAAACATATATAATATAACAAAATTGTACATCAAAAATACAAAGTCTGAAAACACAGGCCATTTTGAATGGCAAACAATCAAGAAAGTAGATTTTTGCAGCCAGACAATGTAGTTTTGGCATTTACCAGCAGTGTTTCTTGGGGTCATGATAACAAGCCAAACCTTGGCCCCTTAGTGGCTGTATTCATAAAGACACTTTAGTTATTCCAGTTTGTTGAATTGCCATGGATTGGATTCTGGTATGGTGGTCTACACTACTATTATTTAAATTTTTTCTTTGCTTTTTATTTCATAAATTAGCTACACTTGTGTGGATTTCAAGAGGAATGTGTGTTACAAAAATACCACCTTGTCAGTTTAGTTTACTTTAATTCTATTCACATTAAACAAATGTACACTGTAGACAGAAATAGTAAAAGAAGAATTCCTGGAGATCTGCTGATTTGTATATGTTTATTTCTTTACATTAAATTTTAGAATCTTTACAATTTCCACAAATATGAATCTAAATTATCCTTCAAGTCATATAGTGCAAAAGCAGAAGAAAGCTGAGTTATATGTGTCTAATAAGACACATTGACCTCCATTTAATTTAGAATTGTGGCCTATTGTTCAATCAAAATGCTTAAGGGCACAACCATGGCCTCGCCATAAAAGTTGGACGACACAAGTATCACCCTTAATTACACATAAAACCAAGAAGAAATAAATCTACCTTTACAGTCTTTGTTGAATAAATATTCTCAGTTGGAGGCAATCTTGAGAGTAGCTAGGGGCAGATTATTGATTTTTCTGTCATGGCTCATGGAAATATCTTTGCTGCCTAAATGAGAAGGTAACCTTCCCGGCTTCACAGACCTGATCAGGTGATATTCAATTACTCCTTGAGGCACTGTTTTCCTCCTGGATATGATGCAGGTAGTGAGAGGATTCCTTTACTGCACTGCATGTGATCAGCAAGCCTTCACTTTTGATATGCCACTCCACGTGATAGAAGTCAGTCAGTGTAAGTATGCTGCCGGTTACCCTTTTACAGTCACTAGGGACACGTACACACATCTTCTGTCTTTTGAGCTGTCCAAAGTGTCTGAATGACTTTGTACAAGATCTTACGTGTGTTCTTATGCCGTCTTGAACTTGAAGGCATTGTTATGCATAATCGCAGATACACTGTCAAAGTAACACCTTGCCTTTTAGAGTCTGTGCTATCAAAAGGTATCTGATCATGAACGGTCATCCACTAGCATTTTAGTTTTGCCCTTTTTGGATTTAACCTTCTTCTTTGTTATGACTTCATTTACAGTGTTTTGCTTTCTTTACAGTCTTCATGAAAAGTAGCTTTGGGCACAAGGAATCCGACTTTTATGTGTTTTTCCCCAAAGCCACCATGCTGTCAACCCACTTTTGTGTTATTCAAGAACTTTTATCTGGAGCACATGCTGTTAGACTAAAATGCAGTGCAAACGAACAATGGATTTGAATGTGGGAATCTTAAATGTGTTGTGAAGCCTCATTTGGATTAAAACATGCAAAATTATACCACATAGAGTTTAAATGAATGCTTTGATCCTGGACTGGCTAGTGTACTAACTGGTGTTGGAGCTTTTTTTTTTTTTTTTTTCATTTTGAGAGTGTGATTGTTATAACTATTTATATAGTCATATAGAATATTCCAACACTATTTTTTAGTGAGACAAGACATATGGGAAAGGGGAAAAACACTTCTTAAAAGCATTTTTGTATAGACACAAAAATTTTTTTACATTTTGTTTTATGGGTAAAAAACCATAAGTATTTGTACAGACGTGGGCGGATGGAAATTTCAGTTTAACAGAATAAAGAGTATAATACTTGTTTAAAGAAAATAAATTAAATAATACCTGCTTTTCACTGAAAAATTACACTCTGAGCTGTTTCACAGCAACAAAAAGTGTCCACATTGAACGTCTCAGCTTCCAATATACAGCAAATTCACTGCTTGCTGACACTGTTGCTAAAACCTTTGGAAAAAGTTAGTAATTTGTTTTAGCATGTATTTTATTCTTTTTAAATTTCTTAATTCACAGCATGTTTAGTGATGATTACAGATATCAGACTCAGCCAACATAAATTTGAGACAAGTGTAGCAAAAATGCAGCTATGTTATTCTATATTATGCATGATTTCTGCCACAGCATTTTTGCTCAAAAACCTTTAGGGACCTGAGTGAGCACATAAAGCTTCTAGTCTGTTTATTGTGTATGATGCACATTTCAGTTCATTGCTATGGAATTCTGTCACCTTTTTTTTTTTTTTTTTTTTTTTTTTTTTTTTTTTGCCCATGACTGACGTAAGCCATTTATTTACTGGACCATGGCATCAGTAGATACTCTCCAAAAGTACTGTAGCTGTAGTCTGTTCCCTTTATTTGTATGTAATCCAGATCACACTCATTATTTGAATGTCATGGCCTTATGTGTTGTTATTGCCACTGGCTAGTTCTGTAAACTGAAATATGGAAGGTGTAATAAAGGTGCCAAGATGTGCTTCACCTGTGAATTAAATAGATGTCCCTGAAGGCATTATCGCACATTACTGTCTCATGGCAAAAATACGCTGTCATTAAATTTCTATTTCAAAGGTAATTAAAATTCAAATTTAATGGAGAGGTGAAGCTAATCTGTTGTTAATCAGATTTTGTGTACTCATTCTTAATGGATTACTTGCACGACTTAGATTCAGAGAACCAGAAAGCCCCTCATGCACCTGTTCACATTGTTGTTAGTATGTTTCAAGGATCTCCCAGTGATATGCCACTGTGGGAAATGTTTCATATTAAACTGTTTTGTAGTATTTCTCCTCGACAATAAACTGAATTATGTAGTCAGAATTGTAATGTTTAACAAATTGTAACAACACATTATCATAAAGAAAAACAAACATCCTTGTGTTTCTGTTGTTTCAGTTTTTCAGACTTGAGCGATGTGGTGACTAATGTGATAGATCCACTATATAGTGGCGCTTCTACTGTTACAAAATGCATTCAGTTATGTCATATTTGGGAGTTTTCGTGCCAGCTACTCAGTTTAAGCTGCGAGCATTTCTTTAAGGTAAAGATCTGGGATTTGATATTCCCATTGCGTAACTCTTGATCCATTTCTTTATGGATCTGATTGAGTGTTTTAAGCCATTGTATTGTTGCAGTCCATACGGTTCAACTTCAGCCCTTTGAAAGATGCCCTCACATTCTCCTAAAGAAATGTGAAATTCATGGTTCTTGACAGGTTTTGTGAAATTGACCGTTGGAGTCTTATTCATTAATCTACTTGCCAGTATATGACTGAACATTGCATAGCTAGAATCAAGATGAACACACAGCGAGGAGAGAGGTTATATTGGATTATATTGGTTGGATTATAAGAAAGCTGTTTAAATTCCAGTTCAGTTAAATTTTAATTGAGGTAGCAAACAGGATGCAGATTTGAAATTAGAATGTAAATTGAAGTAGATTTAAAATAAAGGAAATCAATGTAACTTTTTTAATAGAAAAGCACAGTATAAGACATAAGAAAAATTACATTTTTAATAATGAAATGAAAAATAAATGCATAATACTATAAAAATAGTTTTAACTTGGTTTATTGGAACACTACAGTTAGCCCAAGTCCATGTTAAATGAATGCTTAACTCGCTTAGCTTACTTGTCTGTGCAACGTCTCTCTCTACTATGGCGGTGCTGAGGGTAGTATCACCCTGAAACAGAAAGAATATGCTATAACTTTTCGATTTTTCTTCATTCCTGAATGTATGTGCGCGATCTGTTCGTTATGTGCGAGCTTGTGTGCTCTGTCCGTGTCCAGCAATGTAGCAGCACATTAGTTTCAAGCGAAGATTAACAAACTGTACAACTTTCAACATGCTTTAATCTCCCGCACTCGTCCATCGCCATTTTAACCTTCGTATGTGATCCACATATCTGTCAAGCTAACTAATTATGTTTATTGCATGAGTTGGCATAATTTGTGCTTGTGACAGAGCGGTCCACCTTCCATTGTCAGTTGCGCTTGTTCCTCTTGCGTGTCCTCAATCTGGCAACCCATGGGAGTGTTGAGTCTTGAGAAGGAGGGGCGGGAGAAACAATATTTTGATTTTGGACTGCAGTAGCCTACCCATTTCAACCACTAGCTGTCAATATTATATACTAAACCTTCAATAATTTTTGTGTGGCAGTGTGGAAGAATACGCCATTTTCCAGAAGGAATTACTTTGAATTTTGTTGAATTATCTTGCCATTCTAGTTCACATTCCACTTCAGTTTCCTCTAGGGCATGGCCAGTTCAATTCAGATTCAACTAGTCAACTGAAATGGAGCCAATTCTTCATTTTTGAATTGTACTCAACCCTGCCATTGTGTAGAAAGTGAACAAGAAGGAACTCTGTATAGATGTTTAGGGTGGTGCTGATTCTAAACAAACATAGATTAGTAATATATTGTCTATCCCAGCTTGTAAATTGAAAATATTTAGTCGAGAAACGCTGATGTTTTGTGATTCCAAAGCATTTTGTAGCATCATCAAGTTTGATTTATGTAGGTACAAGTATAAATACAGGAATGGCTACTCATACAGTATGTTTGGACTCTGCTAATATGAGTAGGAGTGTCTGCTGAATAACTAAATCTAAATGTGAATATCTGCCCACTGGGAGACTAATCTCTGTTTATGAGCCAGATTCCCTGCAGATGAGAGCTAGCTTCTGTCCTCGCAAATTGTTTGCTTTCCTTTTCTTTACACTCTGACTGTCAAGTGGGCTGAGGCTTTTCTCTCTAGCTGTCTCACTGCATTTCGTTCATACCTTTTTCTCTCAGCATCCCTCCCTCTTCATTTATTCAGTCTCTTTTCACCTATATTTTTTCATCTGTTCATTGTTTCTCAGTTTTCTGAAGAGAAGCCCCATATGTTTGCACTCATGTGCTCACAATTATGATAGCTTATCCATTTCTTGATGGCGAACAGCAGCCTGGAAATCACACTGATGGATGTCCCACTCATTCCTCCACATATGTCTAATCCCTTGGCACAGTCTTGTGCATAGTTTTCCTCTTGGCCTGTTTTCCTCTTCTGAATAGCTGTGTGATTTAGTTTATGTAAGCAGACTTGCCTCTGTTTCTCCACAGGAGATGAGTCCTTGACTCTGGCGGGGGAGATTGGCAGGCGGATGCCTCGCTGGAGGCAGAGTCCCATCTTCTTTGTCATTTTTCCCCTTCCCTTGTCAGTTTTGCTCTCCATGAGATGCATATCTCAACACAGTGTTATGTAAGGCCAACGCCTTGCAATGCAACGATAGGAAGTCACAGCGAGGTTCAGCGGGTGCTTACCTCACTTGGCAGTCTGCTCTAAGAGGCACTTTTAGGGCAAGTGCACTATGTAAAGGAAGTATTCAAACACTGACAGTTTGTGAGCAACTCACTGTTTGCAAGGAATCTGCAGGTATGTTATGACCTTGCAGAAAAATCAGCTGTGAGAATCTTTAGAGAACAGCAGGTGCATAATGAGGCAGTGTGGAGCGGCAGCAACTGAAATACAATTGTTGCGCTCTCTGAAATCTCTCGCTTTGGGTAATTCCATTACCCACCTACCCACGTAATCTGCCTCCTCCTGAAAAAGGTTCAGGCTCTACCAGAAGCCAAGCAGGAACATTGCAGTGTGGCGAAAGTGCACAGCACATACAATCTATCAGCATTGCTATCTTATCTCTGTGGTGTGCCGTTGTCATCATTAATGATTTGTTTGTCCGGTATACAATGCTCTCCGGATATCCGTACCTCATCCTCCATCCCTATTAGATTGTGGTCTATTTCTTGAATGGTTTTAGTCAGTCAGATTCTCTCTCTAATGATGCCCATAGGGTTTTTAACATGCTTGCCAAGCGCTGGGTGTTGCTTCTTATTTAGTCACAGCCAATGGCAGATTTGTTTTTGACAAGCTTTGTGCTTTGTCTCAGTGTTAGGTAGTGTTTTATTTAGATGCACTAGAGTTTGATTGATGGAATGAATATCTGTTGAAGCATCATGCCATTATTTGCTGAAATTCTCAATTTTTCTTTTATAAGTCGATTATTTTATAGTTCATATGTTAAGAAGCAAATGCTTATTTAATTGGGCAAACTGCTCTCAGAACACCTGTTGTATCAAAACTGAATCCTTCCTACTGGTGGCTACATGATACGGTGTAGCCCACAGTCTTTTTTTGTTTGTTTGTTTGTTTGTTTTTGGTGCCTTGAATAGGACTTGATATGAATGCTGATCTGGAAGATAGTAATTCTTTATATATCAAAGGCAATATAAGACCTTACAATATTAAAACATCATTACGAGCTTCCCAGGCATGTGCTTTGTGTGTGTGTGTTTCCACTACTGATATAATAAACCGTGCTTGCAGTAGATCCTTTCGTGTGAAATTGGGAATGACACTTTATATAAGTGATCATTCTGACTTTCATGCCTTATCAGTCAGCTTGCACTATACTCTGATTCAGTTTTGTGTGTTACAGTACGTTTTAAACTCTTCTTTTATGAATGGTTGTACCCATAGGCAGATGCTTATTCGCTTGCATGTGAGCTTGTTTTTTTTAGACTACAACTTTCTAATTCTAGAAATTGCCAATGTTTTATTCAATTACTGATTAAAATTACTCAAAAGAATGCATTTTTTTTTCATTTTGCCCTCCATTTTAAATCTTGTGCATGCATATATTCACAATTTGATCATCCCAAAATGGTCAGTGTCAGAAAATCAGTATTTTGTTGCTTTACTGTTTAAATGATTACTCTCAGTCTCTTGTTTCCAGCTAAGTATCGAAGTATCTTTTTCTTGTTCCACCTTCACACCCAATACAGATTTCTTTGGTCATTGTAGTGATAGGAAGTGGAGAGGCTTGAGTCTCTTGATCTCAGATTAAGTAAAGAGAGAGAAAATCAAGGCTTCGGAGAGGGATTGAGATATGTGAGAAGAGTGCAGATCAGGAGATTGAGGGGTTGACACGGCCACTTTGATGAGTGACAAAAGGTTGAGAGCATGAGGAATGAAGAAGGGCTTGTCAGGGGACTTGGGTCAAAAGCATAATTGCAAGCTCCTTATCTGGGTAACTGTTCTCGCACTTGCCAGCATTTTGCCTGAGGACGCCCCCGGAAGCTCCCTCTTCCCTCCTGCATCATGTTTTGTGTGACTCAAAATAGTACCAGAATGGGGACTGAAAATGGAAAATGAGGAGGAGTGAAGAGATTGAGGAAGCGGATGCTGTTGAATGAGAGGAGGTGAAAGTGAGCAATCGGCCATAAAGGACATCTGTATGCAGATAAATGCACCTCAGTCACCACCTACGTATACTTCAGAGACAGCATGCCAATATATCACTTCAATGAGGGACAATCTCTGTTGCCAAGATGCTGGAAACCAATAAGCAGATATTTGAATGCGGTCCACTCTAAAAAGGAATTGTGTACTCAACTACAATGAGACCCGCTGGATTGCCTAGACATAAATTAAATGTACTATATTTATTTGATTGCAACAAAAACAAGACAGGGTAGAAGTCTGGTTTGTTGTCTTAAGCTGTGCACACACTTGTATGGTTTTGGCCGTCTGAGACAAATTTCTTAAATCCTAAAAGATTCCTTCAATCCTAGGCTAAAATCTGTTGTCTTTGTTAGTTTGACATGTTCACAGACATCTTATTAATGACTTTTGCGATCAAATTTAACCTCTGACGAAGTTCTGGCAGTGTCAGAAGATTTAGCGTAAAGTCCTGCGGTGTGACTTCTCCTACGACAAACGTCAGATTGTCTTCGTTTTTAAAGACAAACCAAGATCAGAATTAATGCTAGATTTTTTTCTAATCTCCATAAACTCCGGCGCTCCCATCCCCCGGTCATGGAATTCCTATGACATGTTGCCTTTGCTATAATAAACAACATAATACAACATATTTTACAGGCTTTATGTCTGTTTCTTGCTACCTTTTTTATTTTTGCTTAAGTCAAATTGCACCTTTAGAATCATCAATTAAAGAAGAAAGGCCAGACTCAACAAGTTTTCTTCTCCACCCATTTGTGTAAAAAGGTACCAGGATAACAAAAACATAAACACGTGTCAAGCTTTCTGATTGTGTTTATCTGAGTCTCATAATGTTATTCAAGGTGACGCCATCAAATCTGTCCAGCAGACAAGCACAGAACCTTTAGAACACCTTGTTCGATTCCCTAAACAAGTTATGACAATTTCTCAAAGCAATGTGAGGGTTCGGAAATGCAGGAACAGCTGAAAACATGGTGTGGGCGTGTAAACGTAATACACCACACAGCATGCAGCTCTTTATCAGTGGTGAGCAGAGAGCAGCTTCAGGGCAACACTAGTCGTGACAGACCTGTAGGACAGCAAGATGCACCGTGGTACCTCTCCCCTGCTGTTTCCCACAGTGCCTTCACTGTGAGTTCCCGTGGGAAAGGACCAGCGAGATCCAAACATGACACAAGGAATCAGTGTTTTCGCCTTAGCAGATGGTGGAACACAATAGGAAGGGACAAACACTTTGCATGAAGACTAGACCTTACCTAAAAAAGTAAGCTTTACTTTCAGATAGATAAAATTGGTTTGACTTAGTGGCAGACCTATTGACAGCCTTTGGATTTCTGGGGGAGTTTTCAAGCAAGCTTCAGTGCCTGTCTGTCATCACATCATCTCCTGTCCACATCCATGTGTGTCAGACCACTGACAGCACGGTCAGGCTGTTTGTCAGGATAACTTGATATGACATGACACAACAACTTGTGAGCTTCGACAGGGAGTACATACAGTATATACCTACTTAATAATAACTCATGGTGCTGCTTTTGGTACTATTTTCGTGGTTATCCACCCACTGCATTCTACCAGTCGAGCTATTTTCAGTCAGGCATTTGTGTGGGCTCCTATCATTTGATGCTAGTTCTTATTGCTGGCCTGGAGAGCTATTCTGTTTCATGTAGTGTCTTCATCAGCTGCAACCTAATTGTGCCACTACTTAGAAACCCTCTCATCTTTGAAAGAATAAGCCATGGGGGAGATGTTTTCGTTTTTTCTTTTATTTTCCATCTTCAATATCATTCAGCCCATCGCTCGTCTCATCTGAATGTCTGATCTTTGTCTTTGTTCCCTGCTGCCTCTTTTTCTCTGTACATGTCTTCAACTTTCTCTTTGCAAGTCACTCCCACCTATTCTTCTGAGTTCTACTTGATTTATGTAAAGTCAATATTAAATTAGATTTGACACTGTTGACTTTCTCCTAGTCTTATTGTGCTCTTCTGAGCATGTTATTTTAAAGGAAAACATCTTTGTAATGTTTTATCACAGTACTTCACTTCTGACAAAACTTTACTTCTGGCATGTTGGCTACAAAGGCTATTGGTTAATGTTAAATAATGGAGTTAATTTAGCCTTACTGAAATCTTTCTAATAGTTTTTTATAGTTAATGGTGTGTTAAAAACTTGTTAGCATGGAAGTAATAGCCAAAAGGTGGATTGAAAAAAATTGTCAGTGTTTCCATTGAGATGCTTTCAAGATTGAACTTGACTTTCAGTCTCCACTTCTTTGTCAGAAAGCCTTTTCAAAAGTGGCCCAGGGTCGCATTTCAGCAGGAGAGTATTCTTCTACAATCAACTATAAACTTTGCAGAAGGATCTGGAACCTCTTTTTCATGGGCCAGTCATTCCCGTTAGATAAAATGTTCTTCCCAGTATTTATTGTTTCACTTCGAAATACATCACATTACAGAAGTTAAATGGGTTTAGAATGCTGTTTTATGTTGGCTTTAATCACAGACAGCTACCAAATGAAGACCTACATTGAAGGGATAGTTCGTCAAAGTTTACTCCCTCTCAAGCCATCCTAGGTGTATATGGCTTTCTTCTTTCAGACGAAAACAATCTTGAGTTCTATTAAAAAAATGTCCTGGCTGTTTCAAGATTCATAATGGCAGTGAATGGTGGTTGAGACTTTGAAGCAAAATAAAGTGCATCCATCTATCATAAAGTGCTTCACACTACTCTGGGAGGTTAATAAAGGCCTTCTGAAGTGATTTGATGCATTTGTGATGTGATCTAGGAAAACCCCTTTAGATGTCTCGCTGGGATGTTTTCAGGAAATTTTAAAAACAGTTGAATGCCAAGTTTTTGTTAAAATAGGGTTTTCATTAAATTATTATTCAATAGCGTCTTGTCTTTCTTTTCTGAAAATATCTTGCCAAAATTCACTTGTTTAGTGCAGAAAAATAGCTATTTATTTTGGCAAGCAGAAAAGACTGTGTCCGCACTATTTTCATATTAACGCTATGCATTACTTTCATTAAGTTCAAACAGCGACAGCGTGAAATAAAACTACAAGTTTAGAACACAAAACTACAAGTAACAATTCTGTACTGTGTCTGGTTATGTATGAATCCAGAGTAGTAGAACACGAAGTATTGGAGATAGCCTGCATGCTGTGATGTTTTATGAATAGATATACACTTAATGTTCAAATGTTTGCAAGTGTTGTGTGTTCCTTGGTGCCATTTTGTATCTTTTACAACATGTATAGTGACCAAAATATGTATTTTACCAAAGTAATTTTGTTTTTTTTTGTGATTGTTTAGTGTTGTGATTTTGTTTTTTTTGAAAGTAAAGTGACTTTTACTTGTGATAATTCTGTTCCTGAAAATAATGGTCATCAGCCAACTTCAGATAGCCATATCTTTTGCTGTGTTCAAGCTACGGACAAAATTAAGTTTTACGAAAAAGGACATTTTGGAAATGGCTTGAACCCAACTTTTATATGGTATCAAAACTATAATAGGTACAATTTTACCATGTGGTGGGTTTTCATAGATTGCATCACATTTGTGTAAGAAAAATATCTATATATATTTAAAACTCTATAAACTGCAATCTCTAGCTTCCATTAACTGTCGTACACGTGTTCATGAGAGAGTGGCATTCCAATGGATGGCGTAGAATGTAGGCGTAGCATAAGCTCTGGTAAAAAAAAAAAAAGCGACAAATGTGGAAATGCAGAGGAGAGAGCAAAACAAAACATTGGTCACCAATTATCAAGTACAACACAAGGATTTGTAAAGAAAAATGTAGGAGGATATCGATATAAACCAAGAGGAGACAAGCAAAAGCTGTTTGTTTACAGCAAAGGTTTGTTTGAGAAAAGCAAAAGCTGTTTGTTTGTAAACAAAACTTGGTTCTTGCAAGACTAGCATATTCTCACCGGAGCTTATGCTACCCCTTTGTACTACGTCATCCGCTGGAACACCACTCTCTCGTGAATGCATGTGCGCAATGATGGATTTATGCACTTTATTTTTCTTCAAAATCGTGGCCACCATTCTTTGCCATTATAAAGCTTGGAAAAGCCACAATTTTTTTTGAATGGGTCATATGATGCAATTTCAAGTTTTTCTTTTTCTTTGGAGTGTTACAAGCTGTTTGTGCATAGATAATATCCCTAAAGTTGCAAAGGCTAAAGTCTCAAACCCAAAGAGATATTCTTTAGAAAAGTTAAGACTTGTCCACACCCTCCTAAAACAACACGTTTAAAAACGCCTCCACATGTCTACGTCACTGTATGGGAAGATAACGCCGCCAAAGAAAGAAGGCGTAACTTTTATTCTCGCTGTAGTATTGTTGCTGCAGCCGTCGTCATGTCGTGGAGACACTGTGTGTTTCATTGTGAAAGTGAAACTTTGTTTTGGCCTTCCAAAAGAGGACACAAATAAAAATCAGTGGTTAAGTTGTATTTCAACACTGTTACAGAAAATTTCAACCCAGATATTTAGATATGTGCAGGGCATTTTACGGAGGACTGTTTCCTGAACCTGGGAGAGTAGCCTCTGTGCACAATGGCTGTTTCTATAAAGTGGGGCAGTTCCAACTTTGCAAGGACAGTCAGGTTGTTTTTTGTTGTTTGTTTTTTGTATTTTTTGTTATTTAAAGAATTTGTTACTGACGATTCAAATGCGAGTTTTGAGCAGTGTAGAGTAGTGCTTGTTGTTTTTTCTCCGATCACAAATGCAGACATGGTTTATGTTTACGCAGCGTGATACGCAACACAACGCGTAAAAAGACAGTCATTATAATCAGTAATTATGTCCCCACTGGATGCAACAAATGTCTCATTTGTAATGGGTTTTATTGGTTTTGTCTCATCACACTCAGACAACAGTATGTTAAGGGGCGTAACATTTCCGTCACACACTTGAGGTATTCGGCCAATCACAACGCACTGGATAGCTGGCCAATCAGCGTACACCATGCTTTTCAGAAAGATAAGCTTTGTAAAAAAGACTATGAGCTTTTGTTTCGGAAAGGCGGGGCATAAAGCAACAATAATGTACAGTACAGTATGTGGAAAATAATGTTTTTTTTTTAACCTTAAACAGCATAAGCACATTGCATTACACCAAATACACAAAATAATGTTCTTTTTAGCAACGTCATATGACCCCTTTAATACAACTTTTTAATGATTGTATTCATATGAAAGAAGAAAGTCATATACACCTAGGATGGTTTGAGGGTGGGTATATCATGGGGTAATTTTTCACTTTTGGGTGAACTATTCCACTAAACAATGATAGGAAATGTCTGAATAAACAGCAAGCCAGAGAATTTCCTTCCTGACCTCAGGTCACTGGCAGAAAATGGGGCTGGTAACTTTCATTTAGAGAGCAATCATGCAGACCTTTCAGAAAGTTTGGTTGTTACCCTCAAATATTGATGTTTACAATACTCCAAACCTAAATGTAGGCACACTTTGGTTTGAGTGGCTATTTGATGCCATTTGGCAATGAGTTTCCACTAATGGGCTTGAACAAAGGCTCGTGGCAGAGACAGGAGCAGCCATCAGGGTTGTTAGCTCTGCATGTTGTTCTGTGATGAATGTCTGCAGCGTTTCTTCTCCATTAGCTTCCAATGGTGCCGGTGGGAATCTCTGTCGTATACACATACACACGTTCTCTCCTCACTCTTTATTGCTCTCTTTGTTTTTCTCTCGCTCTCTTTGTTTTTTGCCAGTTGATTTTTATAGGAACTGCTGTGGTGGATGTTTGTTTAGGAAAAACTCAATCACAGGTAGACATGAGCCTATATGGAGTGGAGGAAGCATGTGAGGTAGCTTCTAATTGAACTAAATTGTTTTTCTCTAACAAAGTCAAATGTAACACTCTTGTGAGTAGGGTTGCAAAAAGTTGGAAACTTTTCAGGATTTTTTGGAATCTTCCAGGGATTTTAGGAAAGTTTCAGGATATTTATTGGAAATTTTCCACTCCTTTGCAACCCTACTTGTGAGTCTGTAGTAATTGCTCAGATGGCAGGGTTGTAAATTTGAATCCTAGGCTGTCTTCAGCATTGTATACTACCATTTTACTGTTTTTGATGTATATAATATGTATACTGCACATAGCATGCATTTTAAATGTGCAATGTACAACAGAGCTGGATGTGCTGGACACTGTATCCCACAAAGCAATTTGTTTATTTGTTTTTAAGTAATATCAGCTCCACATTTCATTGCTGAAATCTCATACATTATTTTTATAAAAAAAATTAAACATTATTTTTATAAATAAAAATTGTAATAATTGGAAAATAAGTAAGCTGTATTTCTTCGATAGACTGCATTCACTGAATTAAACATGCACTTTAGGTCATATGAAGTTGTGTTTGAAGTGTTTGTCATTGCATAAAATTTTTACTTTATATTAAAAAAAAATAGTTGGCAGGACATTGTTTATGAGTGTAGGATGCTATGGATAATTTCACAGTCTAACTTCCTGGCTGTAATAATATCTCTTTAATATGATGTTTGATTATCGATTGTTTTGTTTTACGAAAGTGTTATCTAATATTACATACTGGTGTTTCAGTGAAGAGATGCATTGAAGCATGTTTGTTAAAGGAGAGGTGAGTGTGTGTTTGATTAGTAGAAGGAGTGTATGTTTATCCAGGCTTGGGACGAGAGTTCCAGGTGACACCTGTTCCCTGACAGCCTTGTGGACTTACTCGCTTGAGCCTAGTGATACTTGATATGATGTAATGAAGGAAAAGTTACCCTTTTTCATCAGCGATTACTATAAATCATGATAGTCTTTTAGTTCCTTGATGGTGTTAAAGGGATAGTTCACCTTAAAAATGAAAATTTTGTCATTTACTCACTTTCTTGTCGTTCCAAACCTGTATGAGTTTCTTTCTTATGTTGAACACAAAATAAGATATTTTGAAGAATGTCGGTAATCAAACAGTTGTTGGTCCCCATTGACTTCCGTAGTATTCCTTTCCCTACTATGGAAGTCAATGGGGACCAACAACTCTTTGGTACTTCAAAATTCTTCAAAATGTCTTCTTTTGTGTTCAACATAAGAAAGAAACTTATTCAGGTTTGGAACAACATGAAGGTGAGTAAATCATAACCAAATTGTCACAAATTTTAGCTTCATTCTGTGCATTCTCTCAATAACTTTTAATTTTGTTAAATTGTATCTATTATTGAATTTTGACCTCTTAGCTTGAAATGCTTCAGACATATTTTTAGTCTAAAAGATGATCTGAATGTCTGTACTAATCAAGGAAGGGTGGCAGCTTGTATTCGTTTCATGATTGGTGTTTTACCCTTTGCCGCTGATATAAAAACAGAAAGCGACTTGCTGCAGCAGCCAGCCTGGTCCTTGGAAGCCACGCAGTGGATGATGTTGCCATGACGATGTGAAGGGGTTGTCATGCTCAGGGAGTGGCAAAAGCAAAATGCCATCAATGGAAGGAGAACAAAAGAAAAAAAAATTAAGATTGAGAAAATGGAGACCATCTGTATAACAGGCTTGTGATATTATAGCAAAAGAAACAAAAAGAAACTCACAAACCTGTACTAAGTGAGCAGCTATATGTATATGCACTAGATGGGGTGGTTTCATGCCCTCAGAACTCTTTGGGAGCATTAATGATGTTTATTAAGTGCTTTTGTTGTTTTTTTGGGTGGGTGTGTGAACTAGAGTAAACCTGAACTCTAGGGCTAAAATGCTTTCGCCCACCACAGTCACCATTTGACAGATCTGATGTTTTTACTATTAGCTCCACAAACCATTAAACTTTTGATTTCTGTCCTTCTCATGTGAATTACCTCTCCAGCAACCAGGTTGTCCTAGGCTGATTTTACACTTGCTTTGGAAAAAATTAATAAATAATATAAATAGATAAGCCACAGGTGCATCAACAGGTCTTTTGTCTTCAGATCATTCTGTGCATGTGTGCGTCAGGAAGATTCTTTTTGTCTACTACAGATCTTCGTACGATGACCCAACGAAACAGTAAGTGTTGTGTTCCTCCATGCTCTCGTCCTATGTATGAGCTGGATACGCATGATTACTGTTTTGTTTGTTTGGGGGAAGAGCACGCGGTTCTGGCTTTAGAGATGGGCGAGTGCGAGCATTGTGAACTGTTCTCAGTGAAGATGCTTTGTGCTCGTCCGAACTATTTTCAGACCGCACCCACCTTTTCGTCGGAGGGCTCTCGTGCGGGTCTGCGTGACGAGCGAGCGACGGGCCCGTCCCTTTCGCTTGCAGTGTCACCAGATCCACGCATCCTCTCTCGTGATCTCGAAGCGCGCTCCGGGGCTTCTTCTTCGATTCACGAGGAGGATGATATATCTCTTGAGTCTTCGGGCGATGAGCAGGCCTCTGAACGCTCCTCTCGCGAGAGGAAATCGGTCGAGGAGCTGCTCGAGGTGGTTACTCGCGCGGTGGACAGGCTGCAGCTTGACTGGCCACGCGACCAAGAGACCCCCAAACGTAGTAAGCTGGAGGATAGGTTTCTGTCGGGTGGGGACCTCCATGATGAACTGTCGAAGTCATGGAGCAAACCATATACTTCCCGCATTTTTGTGCCCTCGACGTTGACTTTTTCAACTATCGTGGATGCAAAATCGCGGGGGATATTCGGAGATGCCTCGGGTTGAAGAGTCGCTTGCGAGCTATCTCTCACCTGAATCTGCATCCTCGGTGAAGAAACCTACTCTCCCCACTAAACCTTGTAGAATTACATCATCGCTAGTGGGTAAGCTTATCAAGCTGCAGGTCAGGCTGGTGCTGCGCTGCACACTATGGCGGTGTTACAGGCATACCAGGCTGACCTATTGAAGGACTTGAGTGTGGGCAGTACAATCGACGAGGAAGCATTCGCTGAGCTTCGTCGGGCCACAGATTTGTCTCTCCGGGCGACCAAGCAGACGGCTCGTGCCATTGGCCGGTCGATGTCAGCTTTAGTCAGCACGGAGAGGCATCTGTGGCTTAATTTGACGGGCATTAAAGAGAAGGAACGTTTGTTTCTTTTAGACTCCCCTATCTCTCCATCTGGCCTGTTTGGCGATTCAGTTAATTCGGTCGTCGACAGGTTTAGGGAAGTAAAGAAACATGAAGAAGCGTTCGTTCAGTTTCTTCCTCGCCGCACTCAAGGGGAGGGGCCATCAGCCACCCAGCCTCGCCCCGGTCCTTCAAAAACCAGGGAGGTTAAAAAGCAGAGCGTTACAGACCGTGCTCCCCCTCGTAGGGATTGGGGACAGGTTCGCCGTGCTCAGCAACCTCCCAAGCCAGACCTCAGGACTTTTATTAATAGGAAGAAGAAGTCCTGACGCCATGGCACCCGTGCTGGTGGGGGGAGTCCCTCACGGGGTGGGGCGCGCTCGAGAGCTTTTTTCGCCCCGCCCCGTTACCCTCACAAAACCCCTCCATCCCCGCCGCTTCTGGTGTCTCGGGGGGCGGGGGTTTCCAGCAAGATTTTAGATGTTCCAGTGCTTCCTGCCATCATTCTGGACACGGAACATCTAACATCCCCTCAAAAGGAAGTATTGAAATTGGTACCACTCTCAGAGAGTCTGGGCAGCGTGGAAACTTCTGCCAGGCATTTCTGCATGGGTATTGAGCACAGTACGGGTAGGATACAGGATCCAATTTATTCGTCATCCTCCACGTTTCAACGGCGTGGTTTCCACTTCCGTGAAACCGGAGCTGATGCAGGTACTGTCTCAAGAGCTACAAACTCTTCTGGGCAAAGAGGCCATAGAACATGTTCCTCTTCCACAGAGAGAGTCGGGCTATTACAGCAGATACTTCCTAGTTCCCAAAAAGGGTGGGGGAGTGCGTCCAATCTTGGATCTTCGAGGCTTAAACCGTACAATCAGAGCACTCAAGTTCAAGATGTTAACCGTCAAGACGGTCGTGTCGCAAATTCAGCTTCGCGATTGGTTTATCACGATCGATCTGAAGGACGCATATTTTCATATAGAGATTTTGCCACAACACAGGAAATTCCTGAGGTTCGCTTTCGGGGGCGAAGCATACCAGTTTCGGGTTCTTCCTTTCGGCCTAGCCTTATCACCCCGCACGTACACAAAGTGCATGGATGCAGCGCTGGCTCCATTACGACTCCAGGGCATCCGCATTTTGAATTATATCGACGATTGGCTGATACTAGCGCAATCGCGAGAGATGGCGCTACAACACAGGGACATCGTGTTAGCTCATCTAGTTTCTCTGGGGTTGAGACTCAACACCGAGAAGAGTGTTCTCTGTCCGACTCAGAGAACGACTTATCTCGGGATCGTTTGGGATTCGATCACGATGCGGTCACAACTGTCTCCCGCTCGGATCGAGACCATTCAGCAGACCATGAGCAAGGTCAGGCTAGGCCAGGATCGCACTGTTCGTCAGTATCAAAAGATGCTAGGTTTCATGGCTTCAGCATCTACGGTGATTCCTTTGGGGCTGTTGCACATGAGACCGTTTCAGTTGTGGCTAAAAGCCAGAGGATTTCATCCGAGAGCCAATCCTCAAAGGCAAATAAAAGTGACGCGCCGCGGGCTTCGTACACTATCTCTGTGGATCAGACCCCGGTTCCTTGCCTTGGGTCCCACTCTAGGGGCACCGTGTCGTCGCAGACTGCTAACGACAGATGCCTCCCTGTTGGGCTGGGGAGCAGTTTTGGATGGCCACCCAGCTCAAGGGAATGGGGGGGGTCGTCAGCTCGATTGGCACATCAATTGCCTCGAGCTGATGGCCGCATTTCTGGCTCTGAAATATTTCCTCCATCATTTGAGAGACTGTCATGTTCTAGTACGGGTGGACAACACAGCAACAGTCTCATATATAAATCACCAGGGGGGTCTGCGCTCACGCAATCTGAACAAGATAGCGAGGCAGATTTTTCTTTGGGCCCAGGACAAGCTCCTGTCACTCAGGGCAGTTTACATTCCGGGGCGTTTGAATGTGGGAGCGGATTTACTGTCCAGACAGACACTTCCGACAGGGGAATGGAAACTCCACCCAGAGGTAGTGGAACAGATTTGGGAAAAAATTTTACGAAGCAGAGGTGGACCTCTTCGCCTCCCTTCAGACAGCGCAATGTCCCCTCTACTTCTCTCTGAGTCACCCAGCCCCCCTGGGTCTGGATGCGATGGCACACACATGGCCCAGAATGCGCCTGTATGCATTTCCTCCAGTTTCTCTGCTCCCGGGAGTCCTAGCCAGAGTTCGCCAACAAGGGTCTTGCCTCTTGCTGATAGCGCCACGTTGGCCGAACAGGGTATGGTTCTCGGAGATAATATCTCTCCTCGACGGCTCGCCTTGGGCGATTCCGGAGAGGAGGGACCTTCTGTCTCAGGCAGGGGGTACGATATTCCATCCCAGGCCCGACCTGTGGAATCTTCATGTTTGGCCCCTGAAGGGTACCAGCTGAGGAACACAGGGCTGTCGCCGGGTGTTATTGATACCATCCTTAGTGCTAGGGCTTCCTCCACCAGACGGAGTTATGCCAGTAAATGGGGTGTCTTTGACAGGTGGTGTGTGGTACACAATGTAGATCCGGTCAACTGCCATATTGCTTCAGTTCTGGACTTCATGCAAGAGAAGTTGTCAACAGGCACATGCCCTGCTACTCTTAAGGTTTATGTGGCCGCTCTTTCGGCTTGCCACGCCTTGATTGACGGGGTGCCACTCGGTAGACACCCTCTGCTCTCTCGCTTTCTTCGTGGGGCCAGACGACTGAGGCCTACAGTAAAGACCAAGATGCCTTCTTGGGACTTAGCTATAGTTCTCGAGGGTCTGGTTGAAACCCCCTTTGAACCTTTAGAGTCAGCGTCTGATAGACTTCTAACTCTAAAAAATGGTTTTTCTCATGGCAATAACTTCTTTGAAGAGGATTGGGGATATGCAGGCTCTGTCTATCTCACCATCATGCTTAGACTTTGCCCCAGGGAGCGTGAAAGTGATTCTGCATCCTCATCCTGATTACCTGCCTAAGGTTCCGTTTTCGGCTGTACATCCGGTCATTCTAGAGGCCTTCTGTCCTCCGCCGTTCGCAACGCCGGAGCAGGAGAAATCTTATAGACTGTGTCCAGTCCGTGCTCTTCAGACTTACGTCCACCGCACTAGCCAGTGGCGTAAGTCGGAGCAACTGTTCGTCTGTTATGGTGGTGGTAACAGAGGAGCAGCTGCCACCAGGCAGACCATGTCTCACTGGGTCAGGGATGCTATTGCTTTGGCTTATGAGGCGCGCGGTCAAGCTTCGCCTATAGGTCTTAGAGCTCACTCCACAAGGGGGGGTCGCCTCCTCTAGTGCTTTAGCAAGGGGTGCCCCCTTACAACGGGTTTGTGATGCGGCAGGTTGGTCCTCTCCGCACACATTCATAAGATTTTATAGTTTGGATGTGGATCCATGCTACTCCGGGCTCTCATGTCCTTGAGTCAACATCACAAGCTATGTCTGAGGCCTTCTTGTGGTTTGGTAGCACACCTGCACAACCTTTAGGGGTCCAGACATTTTCAAGCACGGCGGCGTGGGTATTCTCGTTCCCAATGCGCTGAGCAGCGCAGCATCGACTGAAGCTTTCGAAAGGGAACGTTCCCGGTTACTTAGCTGTAACCTTGTTCCCTGAGAAAGCGGAACGAGATGCTGCGCTGCATTGCCGTACTGAAATATGTCCCAGGACTGCTCTTCAGACAAAATGTCCTGTTGATGCACCTGTGGCTTATCTATTTATAGCCCCGTGTTGCGGACGCGCTCCGATGACGTCATCAACCGAGGCTATATTACCACCGTGTCAATTCTATCGACGTGTTACACACATTATTCACAGCTGGTCACGAACAAGACGTTTCCCAATGCGCTGAGCAGCGCAGCATCTCGTTCCGCTTTCTCAGGGAACAAGGTTACAGCTAAGTAACCGGGAACGTTCTTTTGGCCATGATAATTGTGTTGTGAAAATCTGATATCTTGACGTCTGTTGGACAGTTTGATTCCACTACTTAGCTGTCTTTGCAAGTCTCTTATTACATTCATTATATCATTTGGCTTAGAATCAAGGCATACGTGTCCACTGTATACCACTATGTACAAATAGCAGCTATTTAATTGCGATTAATGTGAGTTTTCCATTTTTTTTTCTACATTTTCATGAACCCTTCTGGAGACCCTCGAAAAACCACTTTCACACCAGACAATATACTGTAAAAAATACTATAATGCCCTTTTCACAGAAGTCATGCTATTTTATGCTGTTACATTCTAGTCAATGCTGTTTACGCTTCTTCTTTTTCTGAGACAATTTGGACTGTATCTCCTCTTAGATTGTTCAAGCTCGATCCAAAAAAACTCAGTTCAGAACTTCAGACTGGAATGACTCGTCTTGCGAGTCTTATCCGACTTTTTTTAATGAACATTTGACTTATGGAACAGACGATCAAAACTGTGAAAAGTCCCATAGATTTTCATTGATGGGGTCAAAACTTTTGTACAATAAGACTTATAGAGTGTTTAATCCGTCTGTCACTAGCAAAGCTTAATGACTATCCTGGGACAACATGATAAATCATACTGTCAACATACTAAATCTTGTTAGACATGCTAATCAAACAACATGCTAATTGTGTTAGAAGCATACTAGCAACATGATAATCATGTTAGAAACATGCTAATCATGCTAAAACATGCTGATCGTGTTAAAACATGCTAGCAACATGGTAATCATGTTAGCAACATACTATTTGTGCTAGAAACATGTTATCAACATGTTAACAACATGCTAATCATAATAGCAACATGTTAAATCCTTAACAATGTATTAAATTGTGCTGCAACATGCCATCAACATCTGTTTAATCTATCTATCTAAACTTTCAAACTTCAAGCATTTACAACTGCTTCAAACTTTCAGGCTAGGCTTTCTCAAGCCAACTTTAAAGTTTGTTTACAGACTTTATTCATCTAGTTTTTATCATCATCAGTGCTTCTCTCAGATCACGTCTTTGATAACTTGATATTTAATTCTGGTCATTTGTCGGCGATGTCCACAAAACTGTCGGTGAGTGAAAATCAGGGCTAAAATCGTGCAGTGTATGCCCAGCATTACATTGCATTCAAAGTACACGCTTTATCGCTTTATCAGCTCTTCTTTTCACTGGGAATTGTACCCATGATCTTAGTGTTGTTAGCACCATGCTCTGCTGTTTAAACTACAGGAAAGCAGTTATTGGTGATGAATTATTTGAAATATTATAAACACAATATCAGTATTTATCAGCTGTCAAATGATTAATCTCGATTAATCGCATCCAAAATAAGTTTTTGTTCACATAATATGTGTGTGTGTACTGTGTATATTTATTATGTATATTTAAATACACACACATACATTTACAGTATATATTTTGAAAATATTGACACGTAGGTATGTATTAATATTCATATCATTTATATTATATTTATAAATATATTTGATATATAAACAACATATTTGTCTTAAATATATACATGCATGTGTATGTATTTATATATTCATAACAAAATATACACAGTACACACATATATATTATGTATACAAAAACTTTTATTTTGGATGCGATTAATCGTTTGACAACACTAATATTTATTAATCAACAGTACTGATATATTGCAACATTCACATCCATACTTTCATCACTTTTTTTTCTTTGCCACTCACTCCATGCAGGTGTGAGGGATATTTAGAGCAACTCTGTCCTATGCTTGAAATGATTGCATTGCCTTACAAACAAGAGAGAGTGAATTGCTGGCTCACAAAGAGACAAGGCCCAGTCGATCACGACTGAAAGTGAATAAGCCATTGAAAGCGAGACAGCAGCGAGTGCTACATGGAGGAAATGCAAGCACTGTGCTGTAGCTTGATGCTGATGACATAGACACGTGCTCTGTTGCACTTATTAATGACCACCTCTGGTTAAATCGCTTAAAGATAGCATCTGCAACCAGAAACACATTCTCAGCATTTTAAACAACTCTAACTACAGTATGTGTTTGAATCTGCATGGGATCTGTTTGTATTTTTGTATTTGGTGTTGGATGTAATGTTGATTGATAGTTTTAATGATTCATGGGTTATGGTTTTAGATGTTTTAATGATTTATGATTTAGGATTAAGGATATCCCGTAGGTTGCAACAACTCGGTGGGAATTTTAGAATTTACAGTGGTTATAAAACCGTTGACTGTCGTAGCACATTTAATGTCTGTTACATTTGCCTGTGGGCTCACCATGCATTCGACAGGAAGGAAAATAAACGGAGCATTTTGCTACACAACTTCACTGCTTTTCAGGTTCATCGTCAGGATTACGATGCATCTTGAATTTCTAAAAAATGTTAATATAATAGTGTTGACATCTGAAATGACTGTTTATGTCCTTAGAATTATATGTGTCCTTCAAGAGTGATTTGTGAGATATGTGTGCAACTTGATATCTTTACATGGTTTATGTGCAAACAAACCTGACTTTTATTAATCGTTTTTGCTTTGTACAACATATAAACATTTTTCTACTGAAAATATATTTGAGAAAATTTGATTATGTACCTAAAAGCACATTCAAAACTTAATAAACAATTGTGCTGCTTAATATTTTTGTGGGAACCATAAAACCGCAACATGCAGTTTTGTGTTGTTGCACAGTTACCCAACAGTTTCTTCTATTTCCAACTCAAGACAAAGTCTCTGCCAAAGCCGGTTTTCAAAATGGCCATCCTGTATGTCAATTTATGATGAGTCATAACTATGATTATGGCTAAGAAAAGCAGTTAATAGTCCTGATTTTTTAAGCAGCCTCCTTTCATGCTCCCTGTGGGTAAATTTGATTAGAAATAACCCCCTCCAAACAACATCAAAGGCTATGACTAATGTTTTTTTTTTTTTTCCAAGCAATTTTTTTTTTCCTGAAGAAAAACATTGCTATTTTGAATAAAGATGTTTTTCCTCTAAAACATTATCGATGCATTTGTTCTGTAGTTCCTGCTGATTTTACATCAGCTTTGGAAGCACATTAAAGGATGGGAAAATAATTGTGTTTTTCCACTCATTATTCATTACCAAAACATCAATAACGCCTCGCAAAAACAACATTTATGAATACAAACAAGTAAAATGAGGCTATTTGTACTCCTGGAAAGCCATTTTCATGTGCTTTGGAAGTGAACTGCAGTTAAAGAATAACATAATTTAGCAGAAAAGGACGTTTTTATATTGACACATGCTAAACCGAATTGCGTTGCATAGTGTTGCAAGAAGAGGTGCTACAGTGAGCATGATCATGAACTCTGATTTCCTATGGTTATTTATTTATGCTGAAGAAAATGAGAAGTCACAGATAGAAGTTAACTCTTGTTTTTTTTTTCTCTTTTCTGTTTTCAGCTGAACAAGCAGCAGTTGCAGGTGGTGAAGGAGCGTTTCCAGGCCTTCTTGAAAGGAGAGACGCAGATCGTCGCAGATGAGGCTTTCTGCAACGCTGTGCGCAGTTACTATGAGGCAAGACTCTCTGATTTACTTTCTATTTCAAATAGACTTTCAGAATCTTTGGTAGTGGTCGACCGATATTGTTTTTTGACAGCCGATGCCGATATCTAGGAAAGTAGGGGGGCCGATAAAGCAGATATATGAAATATGTATATATATATATATATATATATATATATATATATATATGAAATTAAATGTTCATTAGTCATTCAAAGGTTGGTTTGAATTATATAAATGCGTATTTTCTTAATACTGATGGCAAATGAGAAAGAATTGAAATGTTTGCCTTTCTATTACGAATTATATAAAAGCAATCGTTATAATATTTTCTGTATACATTAATTCCTTTGTTTAACCGTTCTATCGGATTATTAGACAGACTTCTATCAGTATTAGACAGAACTGTTAACAACGACATTAAACGAGAGGGAGAATGTGAGCACTATGTGCACAGGCTCTGCTGCCGGTCTCAATGCTGTCAAAATAAAAGTCCCGCCTCGGAACACATCGGGCAAGCAGAAAAACTTATCGGCCGATGCCGATATTTGAAAAAAGCCAAATATTGGCTGATATATCGGCCTTAGCGATATATCGGTCGACCACTAGTCTTTGGCCATTAGGATGTGACCAAAATGTTTACAGCTGGAGTTTTGATGAGGAACGAACTTCACAACCATTAAAAACTTGTTTTATATACACTGTAAAAACATTTTTGAAGTTCTAAATAAAACAAAGACTATTGACGTGTTTTACAAAAAAATAAAATTTTCACCCTTTTACTTAAATTTTACATTTAAGTTAATGTGTTGCCATTTTTTTGTCAAGTTCTCACTTGAGGAACTTTTTGAAAGTAGTAGGTCCTCCAGGTACTTTTCGTCAACTATTGAATACTATGAATTCTGACAGACTAGTATTTTCACATAGTGTTTGTGCCTACTACTGTATAAAGTAGGGGAGTAGGCATATTCAGACATTTATCAGTTGGACTGCTTATATGTGTGCAAAAAGTGTGAGAAATAAACAGTTAGCAGATGCATCTGTATTTACAGCATAGCGTCCTGGCTGTCCTCTTTGCGCTTGAATTTTCAACCCAACCCAAAGATATATCTCTGCCAAATCTCTTGCTCAAATCCGGTGAAGGAAATGCACTTTTTAAGTGCCTTTTTTCAAGTGGATCTCACCCGAAAGCAAGTGTGACTAAAGACTGGAATACACTACATGACTGTTTATATGATGATTTTAAAACATTAGGCATCATACACTTGCTGACTTTGTAAATGCTTACAGAGAAAAACTGGCATCATACACTAAATGACTGAGAATCACGCACTACCAGACTCTCAAAGCGTTCTGAACATGACAAACTCATGCAGAAGCATGTCTTGTTGTTAGATGCATGACAAATGAAAAAAAACCTCAAAATATAAAATATAATAATCTTCAAGCTGAATGAAACCGAAATCTGAAGCCCAAGTCTGTGCCCATCATGCACAATGTAAGATCTGTCAATTCCAACTGCACTTTTAATGGTGAAATTATAAATGGTGCCTCAAGGAAAGTTTTAAAAAAGTGAATTTAGTTCTCTTTTCTCTTAGCTGCTGAACTGACCTACAGAAAGAGATTTTTTTTTTAAACACCCACAGGAAAAATGCCTGGAGCTTTTTGCTTTGGTCAGCTGATAAATTATTGAAAATTGATTGGCTGAATTCTGTATGTGAAGTGATGCTCGAGCTCGGCTTTTCTTCAATTGCTTTACCTACCTCCAAGCTGTTTTTTTTTTCTTTCAGACAGTCACTTTTTATCTTTATTCATGTCTTTCATGTTCGTTTAATGGTACGATAAGGCATGCAATGTTTCCAGAGAATGGCGAACAGGCTCAACAGATGGTCCGCTGAATCAGACCGCATCAATGTACAGTATATTCATCAAACAAGCCTTTGGAATCAGTGCTTTTACCTTTCATATCTTACATTGTCAGTCACCGTCTTTCTTTCTTTCATCTCTTTCTCTAAATTTATTTTTCTTTTAGAACAGGACATGCCTATCATATCCTAATAGGATCATCATATCATATCAGTTGGCTCTCCGCTCTATTAATTGCTCTGGATGGGAAGCAGCTCTTTGAAGTTAGGTCTGATAGTCACTCTTGCACATGTGGAGGACTCTGTGTTGGCTGATCAAAGTTCCATATTGTCATTCACTGGCCATCGTGCTCATATCAAAGCATCTCTTTGGGTTCTGTGGGCCATTTTTGTAGCATACGCCAAAGTGTGCCACCAGGGACTTATGGACACTGTAGGAGTTTAATTGTAGTTCTATAGTGAACATTGTTTAGAAGATGAAGAGGAGCAAGGAATGACTGATAGGGGTTGCACTAGTAGTTAACTGCTTTGGGTAGTTTATCACTAGTTTTATTGCATTCTAGTTTTGTCACATTGCATCACTGTAAGTGCAGAGAGTAAAAATGGGTAATCATGCAACCTGTATGGATTGCATAAGTGTCTGCACATGTATTTTTGGGGATTTTGGGATTTTTTAAAAGTCTTTGTTAATGAGTAATAAGCTATTAAGCAAACCAACCAGCTACGATGTATCACAACATTTGAAGCAAAAAAAGTTTTTGAAAATTGGACAAAAGAAAAAAAAAGGTACTTTACTGTTTACATAATGGTTTTAATGAGGGAAAGAACTACAATCCCATGAAGCATAGCAAATGATATAATCAGAATATTTACAAAAATATTTAAGTAGTTTAAAAACATAGGGAAGATTCTATTACATTATTTACAGTGTTGCATTGAACTGAAGAGTTCTTTTGATGCATATTTTGTTTCTTTTTGAGTGATGGAGATTTCTCTGCAGAGTCATGGTTAGGATTGTTTTTTTGTTTTGTTTTTTTACCAGGAATTGGGCTGTTAAACACACACAAAAATTTTTTTGAAATAATGCAGGCTGATTACTTCAACAAAAGCATATACCATCGATTAACATCATCTTACCTCACAGCAGATCTGTCTTTTTAAAGGTTAATAAGTTATTCTTAAAAATCAATCACCTATTGAGAATATATTTTTTTTTTCTCAGAACTTGACTGTTAAAGTCTATTGTATGAGGAACTCAATAAATCAAACGTCCTGAAAGCTGTTTATACTTTGTGCATTTTATGATACAGAGCTCCAAAGCCACACTTTGCACTGTATGCCATTTGATTCATGTTCTTGTTCTTTGATTCATTTTCTTGTTCCTTATGTACAATTTTGACATCAATGATGTAGGCGACTACATAAATTAAAGATTAATTTTGAATTAATTAACATTTTGCCAATGGTTGGTGCATATATTTCACACCTAGACAGAAATATTTTGTATCCTTCTGAAACACAGTCATGCAGAATAACTTTGAGTGCTTTATCATCTGCAGTATGAAGTAAATATAGACCATCTAAACATCTTTTTCCACCTCTCACCTCGGGTCAAACAGAGTTTTGCTTTTTCCAGTCTCTTTCTCTTGAAGTTTTAAAAATGTCCGTCCTTTCTGTTCAATCTTTGAGGTCCAGCTCAGCTTCATTAGGTTCCAGAGATCATCGATATTTCATCAACATTTAATAACTGTATAAGCAAATGCATAATGTTGCCATTAGTTACAATACTGAGCTACTATAATATTAGTTCTTTGTGCTTTCACCCCATTTCCCTCTACGTTTAATATTTTAATAGGCAATACTTCAGTGTGAGTGGACTGGGCTCAAATTAAAGCATTTGGTTATTCTTTAACTCGGCTCTCTGAAATGCTTTTGTGAACTTTACTGAAGCAACAGAATACAGCACTCGTTCACAGACAATTAGCATAACCCCTGTCTATTGCCAAGCAGGACTGAGGTCATCTCTGAAGATCTCATACATCACACACACAGTACAGCTTTTTATGAGGACATGCCAGGTTACCAAGCAACCTGTTGTATCTTAGAGCTTTCACATAAACATGTCTTTAAATATGAGAGTGATTCCCCTAAATTATTGTTTCAACTGGAGTTACTTCAGGGGGGGGGGGTTTGTGCAAAGTGAGACTTGTGGATCATAAAGGGTCACTTACTTTAAATGGTGACCAGTAATGTAAAACCCTAATAAAATACTCAAAAGAGGATCTAAGCGCTTTCTGAAGAGTGATAAAAATGCAGTTTCTGACACAAAAAATAGCTCTCATCTTCACGGTTCAGTCATAACTCTCATTAGCGTGTCAGTCAAGCAGGAGCTGCCTGCCACCACTTTCATTGATTATGACAGAATGTGCTGTGAATTAAAGATGTAGGATTAGTCCCCGCAGATCCCCTCCCCTCCTCTCCTTTCTGCTGAGATATTTTTAGTGGGTTTGCAGGACGTGGGAGCATCCCACCGGTGCTGAAGCCAAGAGGAACTACAGGCCTGAGAGGATTCAGAGCCTTTGGTGGTGAGATTACCCAGTGCTCAGTGGTCATAATAGAGCTCAACAGCTTTTAAAGATCATATGAAATCAAATTTAAATTAAAAATTATTTAGTTATGTTTATTTATTTATTTTAAAACCAATGATAAACAAGACCAGTCTACCTAATTATCATACAAGAGACAGAAATGTAATGAATAGGAAAAAAAAATAATAATAACTAATGTAAAAAAAAAAGGCAATATTTACATACAAAATACAAAAATAACTGTAGGACTATATATATTTTAGAATTAGTTGTTTTAGTTCAGTTTTTTGTTTTCAATAATTTATTCCTTTTCCTATTAACACATTAATATATGTATTTATTTGCTTGTATACTATGATCAAAAATTTGACTTTTTTATGTTCTGTTTATTTATTTATTTATTTTAGACCGATAAATGAGACAAAAAATGTAAGAAAAAAAATTATTTAATAAACACACCATTTAATTAATTAATTAAAGTAATTCAAAAGTAAATTTAGGACTAAATTTAATAAAAAAAAAAAAATCACCAGTCATTTTTTCCTTTTTTTTCTTCTATGATTACATGAATTAATGTATTTATTTACTTACATACTATGAGGAAAATTTGGGCTAATAACTAAAATGCTTTGCACAATGCTTTGTTTTTTTCTGTATATTTATAAATTTATTTTTCAGTGTTGTCTGTTGGAATTCATGTTTGAGAATACATGGAATGTTCTGCCATTTTTTTTATTTATTCGTTCTTTTTTATTTTCCAGCTGTCTAGCATATTTCCTCCAGCCTGTTTATTATTTCCCACAATCTTCCATCTGCTCTAATAACCTGCATTTGCAGATGCTGGATGTTGTTTGATAAAGGACTGATAAGAAGCTGTTTAGTGCTTGTTTTTTCCAAGTTAAGCCGCTCTGTACTGGCACTAAACTCAGAAACGCAGTGATTCAGAACATACTTCCTTTTATTACACTCTGAGGACCTGTCAGATCATCTTCAATTATAATAATAGAGCTATTGTGTGTGAACAGAAGAGCTGCCATTTTCCTCCTCTGTCCTCAGCCTTTGCCATTTATTGACTGTGGCAGCTTTTCATTGTGCACGGCATCAATATGTTGCAATAGACTTATTTTGATCAATAATGACATCAACCTTCCCATTACTGCCTAATAAAATTTAAAAGTCGTGATTTGGCACCATGTGGGTGGTGGAAGCCTGATTGTAAAAGTTCAGGGTTGGTCATTATGATAATTATAGGTGAATTGGAAAGTTGAAAAGATTTTTGTGCTCTTTGGTGAGACATTTGACCTCAGGTCACCCCTCAGAACAGGCATTATTGATTAAATTTGTTTTGGGGATTCAAACAAAGCCTTAATCCTAATCTAAGCTTTTTAAGCAATTTTAGGGCATATCTCATCGCTGCTCCATTGACGTTTCAGACATGAATGATACATCAAATCATACGGCTTGTTGAAGAAAGGTGTGCTATTACTTTCCACCTTTGTGGAGAGGTGTGCTATTACTTTTCTTTCGATAATATAAACTTTATTTTTACTGGCTGTCGGACTGATAAATGAAAAGTAGCCAAGTTTTATTGACTTGGATGCTTGTTGGAAATAACATTTGCTGGGGGAAATTTGTTAGAAAAGGGATTGGTGAGTTTTTGTGTCATTCATGTCACTGATTTCAATAATGTGCTCTTCTCAGAAATTATTTGGGCGATAAGAGCCCTTGTGACTTGATGGAATCAGTTTCACATAACGAAAAATAATGTTGAAGTAATCATCAGTTCGCAAACACAGTTCAGTCCAAATGGATTTATAGATTCAAACAGCGCTCTCGGCTCTAAGAAGAGGCTCTAAACCATGATTAATCGGGCTATATCTAGTCTGAACCACTCACACCAGCTGACTAACAGCCTAATAGCCAGACCTTTGACTAAACTAGTGTCTGGTACACATTGCAGTTTATTCTGGCCATGAACGGCACACTTAGACAGGAAGAGCCATCTGACTGACATGTAAAGTTTTTTTTTTCATAGTTTTTTTATTTTTATTTTACAGGATAATTTATTGCATCTCAATAAATGAGAATGTCGTGGAAAAGTTCATTTATTTCAGTAATACAACTCAGATTGTGAAACTTGTGTATTAAATAAATTCAATGCACACAGTCTAAAGTAGTTTAAGTCTTTGGTTTTTCTGAAACGCGTCAATTTTCACAAGACTCATCTCTCTGAAAAACGAGGTGTGCTGTGATTGGCCAGCTGTCCAGCGCATTGTGATTGGCCAAATGCCTCAAGCGTGAGACGGAAATGTTACGCCTCTTAACATATTGTGAAGCCTTGTCCGGCCGGAGCGACGAGACAAAAACTTAAAACCCATTATAAACCCATTATGGGATTTCTAGTCATGTTTTCTTTTGGAAGGCAAAAACAAAGTAGTTTCGCTTTCTCAACGAAACAGCATCACACAGCGCAGCCTTGAGTGAGCAGAGGCTGGAGGCCTAGAGTGAGGCGTGGTTTAAAGTGAGTCACGGCCGGCTTGAGTGAGCAGTGCAGCAGGCGGATTCTACGAAGGAGCGTATCTTGGTCTTGCAGCAACCACATACGACGACCCCAGGATGGATGCCACTTCATCCATGGTGAAAGTCGATTCGGTGATCCACAGTGCAAAGTTAATGTATTTCTTCAGCGACCAGCACGGAGCAGCTCCAGGCATGATGAAGCAGATATCGTCCTCTTTTGGAAGGCCAAGCAAAGTAGTTTTGCTTTCACAGTGAAACACACAGCGTCACAGAACGTGCTGTTTCAGGAGGGCGTGGACGAGTCTCAACTTTTATAAAGAATATCTCTTTGGATTTGAGACTTTAGTCTTTGCAACTTCACAGGTCTTCTTTATTCACTAAGAGCTAGTAACACTCAAAGAGAAAGGAAAATTTGAAATTGCATCATATGATCCCTTTAACCTCAGCTGTCTCCGTAATAATTTTCCGATACATACAATTGAAAATCAATGCACGGAATAAATTATAAATTAATTATTATTAATTATTTGCCAGAATATTAGCGTAAGTGGTTTTCTCCATTATCTCATACATGACGTAAGCGTGCTCTGGCTCAGAAAGAGGAGTGGGGAGGGGGGATAATCGCGCTCAGGCTCGGTTCAGGGCAGTCGTGCCTAGTGTGAGCACACCCTTAACTTTTATAAAGAATATCTCTTTGGATTTGAGACTTTAGTCTTTGCAACTTTACAGACCTTCTTTATGCACCAAGAGCTTGTAACACTCCAAAAAGCTTCATCTATATTTGATCTAGAATTTAGTGTTTGATAACTTTATTCAATTTCTGTATATTTCCTACTTGCTGAAGGGCACAGGTAGCTAAATATGACATTTATTATAATGGATTTATGTGAAGATTATATTAAGTTAACTTAAATTAAAGTTATACTTTTTTTAAGTTTCCTAGAGACATCAGTTGTATTGGTATCAGTGATACTCGCCTTCAGTTATAAAAAAAGATGCCATTAAGCAAATATTGAAAAATAAACTGTCTTTGTTGTTTCTACCAGATTTCTATCAGATTTAAGCTTCCCAGTTCGTAGAAGTACTTTCCAGTTCAGTTTTGTATTTAACTGGTCAGCGGATGGACTGTGAGACTAGCTGACTCGCGACTACATGCTGGACATATATGTGACCCTGGACCACAAAACCAGTCATAAGGCTCAATTTCTAGAAATTGAGATTTGTACATCATCCAGAATCTGAGGGTGCAAAAAAAAATCTAAATACTGAGAAAATCGCCTCTAAATGAAGTTCTTAGCAATGCATATTACTAATCAAAAATTAGATTTTGATATATTTATGGTAGGAAATTTACAAAATATCTTCATGGAACATGATCTTTACTTAATATCCTAATGATTTTTGGCATAAAATAAAAATCGATAATTTTGACCTATACAATGTTTTTTTTTTTTTTTGGCTATTGCTAAAAATATATCCCAGCGACTTAAGACTTGTTTTGTGGTCCAGGGTCACATATACGATGGAGCTTAGGTGGAATACACACACCTAAAACATTTCACAGCATCTTCTGTAGCTTTGCGTGATGAGAAAGCCATTGTGGAATTAGAAGGATATCTGAAAGGTCAGGAGAAACTGGGGGCCAGATATGGATAAAGGGGTGAGAATCAAATCGATCCTGGGGTGCATTACTCACCGTATGACCTTTTACTTTAATTTCACCAAGAGTTGTGCAGTTTTGCTTAAGTTAAGAGTAAGACGCCCGTATTCTTCAGGCACCCCAGTAGTGTTTAATTGGCATTCCTACATAGTTTTCTTAATTGCCATTTCTCTATTTTCACTCCTGAAGCAGTGATTTAAATTTAAATTGTACATGGTAATCACATCAATTAAAAACAAACCTAAAATCACCAAAGCCTTAAAAAAGAAATTGTATCAAATAAATTTGAACACTTCTTCAGAGAATAAAGGTTTCTTCAGTTCATTGTGCACTTTATTTTTAATGCTTTTGGGTCCATTCATGCTAACATGTCCACTTCAGAGCCCACCGCCAACAGTAATAAAATGCCTCCAAAAGTTCACCCTTCAGCCTTCCTCTATTGTTATGGAAAAAAACAGCCAATCATGCCGAGCAGAAGCTGTGTTTGGGTCCCCGCAGGTTAGATCACTTATTTTCTCAGTGCTGTTTATGAAAATGATTTCAGCTGTGCTTGACGAGGGCAGACGGGGCAGGAAATTAGTGTTGAGAGGCTGTAGGATTTGCTGTATTAGGTAATGAAGTCAGCCCTCATGCCATATAGAAGGGCTGTCTGAGTCGCCTGAAGGCCATAACCGGTAGTTATGAGTGCTTATGATAAAATAAGACCCATTTTATGGATGGCTGATTGTGTAATGCAGCACAGTAGTCTGTAATTTTTGTGCTTGTGTTGTGAGGTAGTCCTGCGCCTCTTGGCCCAAATGTATAATTAATTTAAAAATGATTACTTAAGTATTAATGATTGTTAGTTCACTGTAAACCCTAATAAGTTCACAGAACTCAAAAAATATTTTGTAACAGATTACACAAAAACATTTAAGTGATGTTTTTAAATGTTTTAGGTTTACATAAAATAAAAATTACATTTCCAGTTGCCTTAAATTATCTCAATGTTATCTTATAAATATTGATATTTCTCAACTTATAATTAGGGAGTAATTCACTAAAAAATTTCACTCTTTTTCAACTCATATAATGTGGGAAATACACTCAAATTTTTCACTATTTTTCAACTCATATAATGTGGGAAATACACTCAAAATTTTTCACTATTTTTCAACTCATATAATGTGGGAAATACACTCAAATTTTTCACTATTTTTTCAACTCATATAATGTGGGAAACACACTCAATTTTCAATATTTTCCAACTCATATAATTTGGGAAATACATTCAAAATTTTCAATAAATTTTAACTCTTAATGTGGGTGATGCACTCAAAATTAATTCTAAACTGAAATACTGATGTCGGCCCACTACACAATCAGCTAATAATGTTAGAAACCATGAAAGTGACACCACAGTGGCAATTTAACAACTTTTTTTATTTAATACAATGCGCTTTTTAAAAGGCATGAATCAAAGGAGCAGGAGTCAAAAAGTGCTTGTGAAATTAAAACAAAAAGAAAATGACCCCATAAAAACAAAATGTTTTTTAAAGTACAATATGTGTCAATAATAAAACATTCAAATAAAGTACTGGTTGTACTTCAACTGGCAACATCAAGTTAGTGCATCAAGGTATAGGCAATCAATGTATTAAATCTGAGGTAGAAGAGGCAAACAGTGTCAGATCTTAAATCTGAGTTAGAACAGGCAAACAGTGTCAGACCTTAAATCTGAGGTAGAAGAGGCAAACAGTGTCAGACCTTAAATCTGAGGTAGAAGAGGCAAACAGTGTCAGATCTTAAATCTGAATTACAACAGGCAAACAGTGTCAGACCTTAAATCTGAGGTAGAAGAGGCAAACAGTGTCAGACCTTAAATCTGAGTTACAACAGGCAAACAGTGTCAGACCTTAAATCTGAGGTAGAACAGGCAAATTATTACATTTGTAAAAAGGGAGGGACTTTCTCAGTACTCAACTCAACTCAAATAATCCATCCTGAGTGATTCACTCATTTAAACAAATCATTCTTCAGCGTCAGAAGACGCCCTTTCAGTGGTTTGTTGTCCTCAAGACACATCACAACTTTTTGGATAAATGTGAATGTAAGTTCAAGATTCTTTGGGTACTGTAGGTCTAGTGCATAGACATACCCAAAGAGCAGGAGAAATGAGTCAGCCAGAGTCGTGGGACCACTCACAAGTATTTCATCCTCCACGACGATACAGATGCTCTCAGGGCTGAAGAGGGCCGCATCAATAGTGTCATCCGTGACGACTGTCAGGAGAGCCACCGGAGTGTCAGTGAGGTCTGGACAATCTGCTGACTATAAAACACAAATAATACATGAATGAGTTCAGCTCCTCAAGGATACAAATCATGGTAATGATGTCTAGACATTACTGTCACTTTGCACTTAGACTGCAACTAAGCTACATGTTTAAACTATTTTCTTTACATAGGCTTATATCTTATGTTAGTTTCACACCTATCTGTTAGCATACTTTTTGTTTAGTGGAATGATTTACACTTACCTTTTCATTTATGTAATTTCTACACGTCAGTTTGCAGAATAACAACTCAAGTAAAACAGGTCCTGGGGGATATTCCAGAAAGGACGTTCAACAAACTGAGCCTAACCCTGAACTCTTGAGTTAACTTACCCTGTGAAGTGAAACTGAGTTTTCAGTTCCAGAACAGCTGATCTGAGTTAGGTAAGTCGATTCGGAGTATGTTAACTCAGAGTTGAGCTCGTGCCTGACGACTAGTAAAAACTCATCATCAATGGAGCTCCCGTATGGTGACATTTTCTGACTGCGGCCATAATAAAAATCACTGACAGAGTTTTAGATGCGCTCGTCTTTATATTTTGAATTTAACATCACTTTATTTTATATTAGCCTTTGAGGAAGTGGTTGAATGTTGTTCAATGTTTTATTTAAGGCTATTTTATTTAATTCAAATCAGCTGAAAATGAAATATAAAAACAGTCTCACAATGGCTCCTCACTTTGTTTTTATTTCACATATTAAAGTAAAAGTTTATTTAGTGGATAATTTAACTTGTAGCTTTTACCACCAACAGATGCTGTTTAACACATCTGTGTCCAAACATCCTCCTGAGTAGATGAACATGAAGTGGTGCTCACCTCCACCACATGCAACAGAGGCAGAGCAGCTGGTCCTGGGTTAGGGTTTCTCTCTGGAATGGATAACTCTGTTTCCCTCATCTCAGAGTTCACTCTGAGTTTTTCACTTGCTTTCTGGAATACCCCCCTGGTTCTCCTAGAGTTCTTTGAGTGATGTCATGTGTTTAAGCTTCAATATGTATATATGTTTAGTGCTTCAGTTCAAGCTGATTGAATAGCTAAGCAAAGGGATTGATAGTTAGGCCAGTACACTTACATTACAGGTCCTAAAGAACTTGAAGGCATCTTCACGCAGGTACACAGGAAGAGCACGAAGGACGAGTGCCCGTCTTATATTTACATTACGTTGTTCCTAGATGTACAAAAAATATCCATTACAATAGTAATTACACAAATGCAGAGCAAACACTTTATCAAAGTGTTAAATAGCTCCATATTCTGGTGGTGGTCATTGCTATAGATGGTAGATTGAGTATTTGAGTCATCATTTCTTCAGTAAAACATTTTTAAAATTAAAACTTTCTATTGTAAATACTTTAACTCAAAGGAAAAAACTTAAAATTGTAAATCAAATTTCACATAAACAGTAGTTATTTGGACTTCTTCAAATTGAAGCTGAAAAAGTATCTTTTTAAGGTTCCTCTTTCTGATAGAATACATCTTGTCAAGACGTCTATCTCCTATGAGATGACAATGTTGTGTTCATGGCATAATCACTTAACCTCACAATTCGAGTCGGGGCAATTAACACGATGGCTTCTTACAGTTGTCTGCAAACAATCTGTTAATAATCTGTTTCTGAATCATGCAAAGTTAAAAATTCACCTGAAGGTCATAAATCATCATGAGCTTGGCTAGCTCCTCCGCTATCTTGCCAGTCTTGGTGGCCTTGTCTCTGAACAAGGTAATGAGTTTAGGCATGTGTCTGTCCAGCTCCTTGTAGAATTGATTGCGCAGGTTAACATTGTTGATTCGGTGGAACTCTGCAAACACCTGTACATGGACAGAATTACACAGAAATGCACAAAGATGAATTAGGAACAGAATTGTGAATGTATTTTTAAAGAAGTTTTCTGTTGACAGGTAGCAAAACCAAGGGCAATTCTATTAGAGATGAGTCAGAACCAAGGTCAAAATAGAGAGTTAATTGTCATTCATTTAAAACAGGCTGTACAATGTTACCTAAAGGAAATTAATCTAATAAACCTCTGTATACTTTGTTTACTGTGAATGGCAAAAAATATGTCACATCGTGATGTGTTGTCAACTTTTACATCTGCCATTTGCTTTTTGGGGAATTTATTGAAAATTTAGATTTTTAAAAACAGTCATTTAAATATTGGAAAAATCAATCATGTTCAAAGTGGACATGCTAAAGAGTCATGTTGATTAATTGCTCTCAACAGGGAGAACTGTAAAATGATGTAGAAAGAATTTTTTTTTTTTTTTGAAAGAATCTTTACCTGTGACTCCATAAGTAGGGCTGGCCATCTATCCACGATGTCTCTCACCCGTGGAGCTACAAGAGCTCCAACGATTTCTTGGCGACGAAGGGCATAGGTTGTGTTCATGAGCTTGCCTATGACTAATTGGTTTCTCTCAGTCTTTTCAACTTCATGTATGATTTCTACTCTCATTGTTTCCAGAGTGGCTGGGGTTTGATCCTTTGGTAGGTTGATGATGTAGTTGACCTCAGCTTTTCGAGCTTTCTTTATATTTTGATGGGGGTGATCATTGTTGGGGTTGTTTCGGCTCCGCCTCCCTGTGTTGATGGCTACTTCTGCAACCCCAACTTTGGCCAGATTGTTACGGTAAGACGCAACCTTGTACCCTATGTGACGTTTCCATCCCAACTCTGCGTCTTCACCAGCCGTCATTCTGAGACATGGATGAGCTGTAATCAAAGCTTTAGCAGCAATTGCCAATTCCTTTTCATGTGGGTATGGTTTAAAACTGTAGATCATTTCTGCCATTTTTTTAAGGATTTCACTCTTCTGTGACCTCTTTAACTTCAGCAATTTTCCTGATTCTTCATAAACACGATTTCCTTCTTCTAGTATATGCTCCATTTCATAATCAAAACCAGGAACAACAAAGTGATCAGGCCAACTCTTTTGGCGCTGTAACGCAGATACACATGGGAGTAAGTCTGTGTCAGAAGATGCAGTAGATGAGGTGTCACCTTCAGGCCTGATGACTCTCAATGTGCCCTTCTCTGGTAACTCCTGGATGTCCACAAGAAGACAAAGATCACCATCAAAGTCCGGATCCTCATAGTGCAGGCTAAAGTCCCCATCCAGTCTCGGCTTGAACCTCTCTTGCATTATTTCTTTCAGCTCCTCCACTGACTTTGGTCGCTCGAGTAGAGTAAGCTTCAGGGCGGTGTCTCGTGCAACATACACTACACGGAGCACATGCTTCTGGGCAGCAGCCATCTTTTGGTTCCTAAGACAAAAACACGGAAATTTTCATGGAGAGTGAAGGTGACATACACATGTCCACATACTCACCTGGTCAACACAAATACTGGGACACCACTTGAACGAAGGGATGTATGGAAGCCCAGCTGCTGTAGTGGGGCAGTTTATACATGGAGCCACTGGTCCGCACAGCTCCAAGAGAATGTTGCAGTCATCTGTTTACCTGCTTCAACCAATCTTCAGTTCAATAATATGAAACGTCTGGGTGTCAGGAGCAATCGTCCATCAATGTTGTAAGCGCAGAGAGGTGTTTTGTCATTTAGCTCTGATGGGGAGTGAACAGCCATATTGTTTGGGAAAAGTTCGTAAGATCTCAGGTGTTCAATGTAGTGTGATGTGTGCTCTTGGCAAAGAAAGACAACACTACTATTAAAAAGGAGAACCTATTAAATTCTACAGTAATTAGGCAGTCCTCCCTCTTGTCCCACAGACAAAAACATTCCTACACCATAATCAGTTCCATCAATGCAGACCTTTGATGTGCTGTAAATAACATTGCTTGCTGTTATTTGTTCAATGTATGTCTTGGCAAAATTTGGAAGCATTGATACCAGTACAGAAGAGACATTTGATGTCTGCTGGTGAGGTTTGAAGAATCCTGAGGCACTCAGATGGTATGCAACCATGTATTGATGCCTGTCTGCAAGTGTTTTCAACACATTTTTAAAGTTTTGTGTATCGTGTACAACTCTCTTGAAAAAACGGTGTTTACCCTCAAACCTCATTGTCCACAAGTTTACAAGGGGCCCAAAATGGCGTATAAGGTCAGGATAGTGTTCAATGTAGTGATGCTTAGGACGGAGTTTGAAATCAGGAAAGGCTTCTTTCAGCATCTCTCTATGATCCTGTATCTTGGACTGTAAATACTGGATGGACTCCTCTGTGAATTCTGAGCACAGCAATAACTCTACTACCTCTTTTAAGTCCATTAGCACAGTCCATGCTCCATCCTCTTCAGGAACTGCATTCCCAATAATCAAAGGGAGCAGTCTAAGCAATGTGGCATTTTCATGGCCATTACCACCTATGCTTTTCTTTACAGAGAAGTTCTGTGGTATTTTATGAGGTTTGTCAAGCTTGTCTGTGTGCTGGTATGGAAACGATAGAATTCTCTCGTTCAAATATTCAAGGGTAAAGTATTTACGACGGATCATCTCACCGATACACAGAGCGAGCTCTACGGGCACAATGCCCTCAAAAAGATCGTGGAGGACATCAGGTGGAAAGCCAGTGACAGTATGAAAATGCTCTAGATACTGGCTCAGGACACAATCTGCCTGAACACCATTCTGACTCTGACTATCCCCATGCATTACAGCATGCACATCACTATTATGACTGTCTTTTGTCCTAAGACTGAACTCGCCACTTGCAACTTCATGAGTCTGAAGTTTAGCATGTGTTGCTGTGCAGAATCTGCAAAAATATTCTGCTCTAAAAGACTTTGAAAAGCCTGCCAAATCATGGGCTGCAAGATTGTCAGACACCACACACATGACTGTTCCTTGAAGTACCTTACCAATAGACTCAATGAATACCCCATCTTGTTCAAGGGTACGGAGGTCTCTCAACAAAGGACCATGTGCTTTTTCATAGCCAAATTTCTTTATGTCATCCACTTTACATAAAGCTGCAAGCTGTATTACATGCATGGCTGATCGGTATTTTATGGGAAGATCAGCAAGCGTCCAGTATACTGAACAGATTTTGTGTATTTTGCGTGATGTTCCAAGTGGATTGGCTATTTCCAAATCATCAATGTACAAAATGAGTGTTATCTTTAACTCATCTGAAGACAAGAATGTGTTCTCTTTGAAGTACAAACCATCTTGGTGGCTTTCATAATGACTGTTTAGTGCCACTTTTGTTTCTTTAATTTTGTCCAGAATATCTGTATGATTGAAGATTTTTTCTATCATCTCAAGAATGGGAACATACACTGCGGTGTGTCCTGGCTGTAGCAGATACTGTACAGGCTTTACCACAGGGTAATTATTTTCGATGAAGGTTTTCCTTCTCTTAGTTGAGGATAACTGCTTCCCCTTAGCTGTGGCACTGACAATAACATTACTGTCCATAACAGTACTGACAACCTCATTTAGAAGTGTTTCACTGACAGTGATGTCATGATTCTGTAAACTCTCTCTAATGTCATGTTTGAGTATCGGTTGGGACAAGGAAAATATTTGAGTCAATTGTTCCACTATTTCCTGAGATGCCATGTCAGATACATGAAGAATAGATTGCATCTTCAAGAATAATGATGCCAAATTATGGTTCAACTGAGCTCTTAAAGTGTCTGTGTCACACTGACTGTTTACCTCATCGAGATCAAATGTGGGTCCGCAGACCCTGCACTGTGATCTTTCAGCAGGTTCCCCAAGACTTTCTGCTGCAACTACAACTAGGGCACTAGCACTGTCTGCCAATACAACAACACATTCACCAAAGTCTGAATCACCACCATGTTTTCTACTCTTGTGTGCATTAAACGCTGAGTAGCTATTTGTTCTGTAATTACAGTTCTTGAATGGGCATGCTACCATCTCATGACTTCGTAAATGACTTCTCAAATGACCAAATAGAATTTCCTCAATAAAGGGCTGCTTGAAGTTACACAAAGGACACGTAAAAAAACCACACACTCCTTCAGTTGCATCTACTCTACATGAATCATTATGAGATCTTGACAGATGAGCTTTCATCGCTTCAAATGATGGAAAAGTACAAATGCAACTGTCATAGAGACATGGCAGGGGGGACACTCTTGAATATTGGCTATGCAGTACAGTATAGTGCCAAAATAATTGTCCCCGAGTATTTGCAGTTGCAGAACACAACTTGCACTTCCACTCCATTGGGCCAACTTCAGCGTGCAATTTCAATATTTTCAATTAAAGTCTAAACCATTTCAGCCCTGGTTTGCACTTTTGGCTATTCCATTTTTTTTTAAGTTAAAATGTGTGTAAAATTGTGAACAAGGGGGGAAATGATTATGCCAACCAGCCGACAACACATCAGTAATTAAATTCTGTTCTGCTGCAAAAAAATCTAAACCTTGCGAATAATTTAAAATTCAAATTAGTACACAATTTACAAAACTCACCTTTTGGCACCTGTCTGATAGTGAAACACTGACTCTCTGTAGCACTCTTTGTAGTCCGATATCTGTACACAACATGCGCACAAAGATGATTTGTTAATGTTCAAAAACATTTTTTTAAATAATACATAATGATAAATGAAATTTTAAAAAGTGAATATACAGATAAAAAAGTCTCCAAATCTATCAAATACATTCATTGTACACTAATTATAGTAAAAATGAAAATGTTAAAAGATGAGCAAGTTAGTTATTAACAAAAAAATAAAGTTGTGTGCTTATAGATCTGCTATTTATGTTGTTGTTTTTAACAAAGTATTGATAAAGGGTTCAAGTGAAATAAAAAGATTGAAATAAATAGCAAAATAATAACTGTGGAAACACAAAATAAACCAATTGTTAATAACACTCTTTCATAATGCATCCTACCTGAACTGTCAAAATTATTTCGAGAAGATCTCACAACCACACACTTGAGCCTACGAAATACAAACACAGGGCTGGTTAGCATCATGATAACACACTCACATTATGTTGTTTAGTCACACACAGCTCGACCTAACCCAACGTAAAATATTTACTGCGTAACGCAGACATTTATTTAAATATGTATACTCAGAGTACGCACATGCATTAACGACGAACAGCGAAAACAACGAGCGAAAGAAAACGGCGGGAATCAGGGATAACGTTATGCTTTCGGACTCCGCCAGAGAATTCAAAACTCATGGACCTTCCTCAACCGTCAATGTCCCGGGCAAACATGCATTATGGGTAATGTAGTTCATCCAGGAAACCCGCTGATAACGTTACACTGCTGTAAGATGAACTAAGTAAGGTAACTTAACGTTAACGCATTTGTCACATTCAACAACTTCTAAAATTACAATTACTTGGATTTGTAAATATTTTATATAATATATAAAAAAATGTAAAGAGTTACTTATCAAATCAGGGCTAATGATAAGACAGCGCTTAAGAAAATGAGAGCAATAAGACTAATGAAAATAACTGAGGTGGTGGTGGTTTGAAGCGGGGGTATAAAAGTACGCATTCCAAACAGATATAAACAATTAAAAACAAATTAAACTGTGTTCCACATCCACATGGGCTTGCCAAAACTTCTCCCGCATCAAGGCAAATTCAAGATGGCTGACTCAGCTTTCCTGAGGGAGCGATAAGACCCACCCACCAATACGTCATGACGTCGATAACGTCATGCCGCTACTACATGGTTCCTAAACTTTTTGAGCGTTCCACACAAATTAACTCTAAAATACTGAGCCCTGTTCAATTAAAGTGACACAAATCTCAACAGAGCTCAAAACTTTATAGTTTGGTCAACTGCATAACGACATTTGACTGTTATGACCTTATTAGTTATGAGCTAGTACAACTGTTTGGGATTACAGTTGACCTTATTAGTTATGAGCTAGTACAACTTTTTGTGTTGAACCTTATTATTGATAAAGTGTAAAATAGTGCATAAACTATTAATAATAATGTACGTTTTGAGAATTTAAAGGGATGGTTCGGACAAAAATGAAAATTCTGTCATTAATTACTCACCCTCGTGTCGGTCCAAACCCGTAAGACCTTCGTTCATTCTCAGAACACAAATTAAGATATTTTTTATGAAATCCGAGTGCTTTTTGACCCTGCATACACAGCAGTGCAACTGACACGTTAAAAGCACAGAAAATGACATTGTTAAATAAAGTCATTATTTTTGTTTTCTTTGCGTAAAAAAGTATTATTGTAGCTTCATAACATTACGTTTGAACCACTGATGTCACATGGACTATTTTAATGATGTCCTTACTAACTTTCTGGACCTTGAACATGTCAGTTGCATTTCTGTCTATGCAGGGTCAGAAAGCTCTTGGATTTCATCACAAATATGTGACTCTGGACCACAGAACCAATCATAAGGGGCAATTTTAGGATAGGACAATATTTGGCTGAGATACAACTATTTGAGTGCAAAAAAAAAAAATAATACTGAGAAAATGTTAAGTTGTCCAAATGAAGTTTTTAGCAATGCATATTACTAATCAAAAATTAAGTTTTGATACATTTCAGGTAGAAAATTTACAAAATATCTTCACGGAACATGATCTTTACTTAATATCCTAATGATTTTTATCATAAAAGAAAAATCAATCATTTTGACCCATACAATGTATTTTTGGCTATTGCTACAAATATACCCTGCTATTTAAGACTGGTTTTGTGGTCCAGGGTTCACATATCTTAATTTGTGTTCCACAGATGAACTAAGCTCTTACGGGTTTGAAACGACACAAGGGTGAGTAATTAATGACAGAATTTTAATTTTTGGGTGAACTATCCCGTTAACATCATGGGACTTCAAGAGAAAATAGTGATTGAGAACACATGTAAGTATAAGAAAGAACACAGTTTAATTTAACCCTGTATGAAACACAACCTGCACATTATTACTTTCAAACAAAGCTGCTTGAAACCCTTTTTTGGATCTGTACAGCAAAATCGTTCACTTTTTGCGAAATTCCTGATCATGTGGATTCCTGTTGAAATGACTAGATTTGAACACTGTAAATATGCCCACACCTTTATGAATAAAAAAATTTATGTGAATGCCATTATGATGACTGTGACATTGAAAGGTAGTGAATCGTTTTAAGTGGAGGATTAAGCACCAAAATGAAACACTTCTGTTATTCATATACAAATGGCTCTGTATCTTATTAATCTCTTCACTGCAGACGGAGCACAGCTCTCTACACTGTTGGTTATAAATAATTGAATGAGATTTTAAACCACCAATTAAGTCAAGCAGCAGGGAAAGAGGAAATCCCTTGGTGGCCGATTCATTAGTAATAATGTTTGACATTTTCACCACCACCAAATGGAGGCATTGGACATCATATAGTTGCAACTGTCTGTAGAGGCGTATATTATATAAGCGCTCGCAGTCTACTGTACAAATAATACAGGTGGTACAGGTGGGACAGCTGCGTGTGAGGGGGGTTAAGGAAATAAAACTTGTCTGAAACACTGAGTTTGCTGTCTGGATTTAATGCATTTAAAGTTGCACTCGGTCATTTTTAGGTTTCGCCTGTCAGTCAACATGAATTTAGCATTTATTTTCTCTGCAAAACAGTGAATAGGGAATTTATTTGGTATCAGTGTAGCTTATACTGAAGCTAGGGGACTTGATTGTTTTAATAAAATGGTTACATGTTTTAATACTACTGTATAAACATAATTATTTGTTAAATATTCAAATAAAATATCAAAAATAATAAATAGTAAAACTGATTAAAAAAAAAATAAGTATTGTCTTTTTTTCATGCCCATAAAGGATTCATAATAAAAATGAATCACTTTTGAAATAGGCAAATACATAACCAAATATAAAATAGTTTATTTATTTCACCTTTTGAACTGTTATTAAAGTAACAATAAATAGTAAATCACTCATCAAACTGATTAGTAAATGGATAATTACGAGCATTTGCCAAATAGAATAGAATTTGACATATTTATTTTATGATTTTTTATGTTTTTAAATTAATATTAATATTTTAATATTTTATTTTATTTTTATTTTATAAATGTAAAAGTTGCAGTATGGTGTGTATTCTCTTTTTTACCTTTAACTACATTTCAAACATGAATTAAATAGTTTATTTATTTTAATATTTACTACATTTAGTTATGGTGGTGTTTTAGTGCCACATGAAAAAAAAATCTAAGATTACGAAAATAAATTCAAAATATTAAAATATTTTAAGAATGAAGGCAAAATATTTTGACTTTATTCTCAAAACATTTTCTCGTAATGTCGATTTTATTACTGAAAAATTTAGAAAATATTCTTAATTTCGACTTTATTCTCCAAATATTTTGATTTTATTCTCAAAACATTTCTACTTTATTCTCGTAATTTCAACTTTATTCTCAAAATATTTAGACTGTATTCTCGTTATTTTTACTTTATCCTCATAATATTTTTACTTTATTCTCGTATTGCTATGACTTTTTTCTCATAATTTTTATGTTTTTCTCAAAACATTACGACTTCAATCTCAGAATATTAGAATAATTTTTTAACGTTTGACTGACATCATAACTTAAGATATTGTGCATTTTATCACAACTGGAACTCTGTATTGACCGATCATAAGCCAGAACCAGAACTATCCGCATTTCTAGAGAATCAACACCGAAACATATCTAAAATAATACGTAGTGCCCATAATATGTAGAAAACTAGTAGAGTACATACAACACATACTATAACTGGCATCTCATGACGATGGCTTTATAGCAGAGATTAATAGCTGTATAAGAATAATTTTCCTGAATTCAGTTTTTGACTGCTTCAGAGAAAACGAGCAGGCCCGTGTCCTCTCAGCATGACCGCCTGTCTGTCACTTCACCTGCATGTCCTTTTTGAGGCAGGAGAAACTATTAATTTTCTCTACAGGAAAGTAAGCCACTTATTCACTGACTCATTCAAATACTAAGAAGCACTGCAAGATACCCAATATCATTGTTTATGCCACCGTTTGAATGGGCTTTTAATGGAACCAATGAACTGTTCATGGACAAACAAGTAGGTGCGTTTTGAATTTCCAAAAAGGAATTTCAAGGCTTTTCTCTGTATTGTATTTACCAAGCTGAGTTGTATATCTTCGTATTGCATGTATCCCGTTTGTATTTCTGTTTCACTTATGCCGAATGGAGTCTTTATGTTTAAAATCGTGTTTTAAAATGAGCATATTCCTCAAATCTGAAAGAAAAATAAGATCTTTGTAGTCTCTACAGGTGTCCAAGTAAAAGCAGTTTGAATGGAGTTTCCATCTATGAGAACTGCCTCCTGTAGCGCTCCGATCTCTGTCGTCTTATCCGATCACGGCGGTTTCGACACAGATATATTCCCCCGCCTCCTTGAGACGAGGCAGCTGAAGTGTCTTTGTTCTGCTCCATTACTCGCGGTTAGGAGCCGGCGATTCATCTCCATCTGCCGCTTACGTTGCACCTCACCAGCTTCAGTTTCCCCCAGACACGGTCACCGGATATAAAAAAATTAAATTACTGAAAAGTGGTGAAGTGTTTTCATGGTCTTCTGTGCAGATTTGCCGCTCTCTCAGTGGGGCATTTCCTCTCTCTTATGAATCATTGTGTTTTCTAAAACTGTGCTGCTTTGCCGCTTTGAGGATTGAATTGAAAATTGGCTTGTTACGTCAATTCGTTCCTTGTGTATCTTTGGTTTGTTATGATTAATTGATGGAAGCAGTTGTTGAGTGAAAGACCCCATTTATGAAGTAATTATGTCCTTAAAAGACTCCATATTTGTGCAAAACAAGTACTGTATAATACAAGCTGTATTAAAGGTGCTGTAAATTATGTTAGCCGTCCAGGAACCTTCACCAAACTTGGACATGACCCGACTTTACAAAACCTACGTGTCAAAAATCAAACTTTCTTGTGTTCATGAGTGTACCGATGGATTGCCCTGTCACTGTTTCTCCCATCAGGGCTTCTTGAAGAGCGAGCGAGTGGCGCGCATGGTACAGAGCGGAGGCTGTTCTGCCAGTGACTTCCGCGAGGTCTTCAAGAAGAACATCGAGCGTCGTGTGCGCAGCCTGCCCGAGATCGACGGCCTGAGCAAAGAGACTGTCCTCAGCTCCTGGATCACTAAATACGACGCCATCTACAAAGGAGAAGAGGACCAGCGGCGGCCGCAGGGACGCATGCCCTTCAGCGCTGTATCCGAACTCATCCTCAGCAAAGAACAGCTGTACGAGATGTTCCAGCAGATCCTGGGAATCAAGAAGTTTGAACATCAGCTGCTTTACAATGCCCTGCAGGTGAGTGCTAGCTAAGGTTTATTTTCAAAATAACTGATGCTATAATATAGGGCTGCATGAGTAATCAAAATTAAAAAACCGAAGGGCTGCGTCCAAAATCGTATTCTTACACTGTACCTACTCTATAATAGGTGAAAAACAGTATGTGACAAGAGAAGTATGTCCGAATTCATAGTACTCTTAAATAAGTAGGCAAAAGTATCTGGATGACTTACTACTTCCGGCAAGATTCTGTGCATACGATGAACACTTTACTATCCCATAAGGCCACTGGAGAGGATTTATACATGTCAGTGACGCGATGCCATTCACATGTCGACACACATTCATACAATATAGAACATACTCTTTGTGGTTGCAAAGTAATTACTTATTCAAAAAAATACCTACCCAACAGAGTATGAGATTTTGGACGCAGCCAAAGTCACAATATGGCACAGTGTGGATTTTCCTCCGTTAAAGAATTAAGCACTAAAGGTATGTACTGCGTGTTTCAGAGTGTTGCGTGGTGCTGTGTTTTTACATGTGAGCAGCTCATTATCCACCGATTTTCATAATCTCGGAGCAGCTTGGTTTACAACAAATGCTACTCTACAAACTCCGTCTCTGTATCTTTGTTGTCTGTTTGAGTCGCTTTAATGTGCATTTTGGAATGCAAAATTCACCAAAGGTTTTCCCATACCTGTAACGAGAAGCGCTTATTAACAAAAGAGTTTTAGGGTTTCCTTATGATTTTACACAAGAAAAAAGCATGACATTTAAAAATGAAGAAATAAAGAAAGCCATAAATATAAGTATTGTAATGTTACAGTTGCAATGTGAAATATTATTATTCTTTTTTTCCTTTCATTTTTTAGATATTTTAACAGTGAAATTTCAATAATACCTTTTCTTATCTGTATTTACTTATTTATTTAATAATAATATACATTATTATTATATAAATATAATCATAATTTTATAATAGTATTTATTGTATGCTATTTATTATATAAAAATATTTTATTATGTGTATTTAAATAATAATAATAATAATAATAATAATAATAATAATAATAATAATAATAAATATTTATTTATTTATTTAAAGGGGTCATATGATGCGATTTCAAATTTTCATTTCTCTTTGGAGTGTTACAAGCTCTTGGTGAATAAAGAAGATCTGTGAAGTTTGCAAAGACTAAAGTCTCAAATCCAAAGAGATATTCTTTATAAAAGTTGAGACCCACCTGAAACGGCTCGTTCTAACACGCCCCCATATTTCTACGTCAGTATGTGGGAAGATTTGCATAACGCCGCCCAGATGTTAACACAAAGAAAGAAGGCGTACCTTTTATTCTCATTGTATTACTGTTGTTGCTGCTAACACCATGTCGTATAGACACTGTGTGTTTCACTGTAAAAGCGAAACTAGTTTGTTTGGCCTTCCAAAAGAGGACAAAATCCGCTTTGTCATGCCTGGAGCTGATCCGTGCTGGTCGCTGAGGAAATACATCAATTTTGCACTGTGAATCGCCGAATCCACACATCCCTAGGCCCTTCCACTCCCCCCCTCTGACTAACATACGATGACATGCACCAGTCACTTGTGCAGCATTGGTCTGCTCACTACCTCATTCAGCATAGAACTGACGTCATTCTACCACCTCTTCAGTCAGTTCAAATAAAAGAACTGCTCTCTGAGCCCTTTGTCACTTTAATCAGACTGAATAAGCTTTTTTGCACTACAATCTTTTTATCTGCACTGTTTGTTCACTTCACTGGTGATCTGCACTCTATCTGCCATGGGGCCTTGCGCTGCTTCATTTAACTTTATTTTTATTTTTATTTTTATTATTTTTTACATGCCCTTATTTGCACAGCTGTATTTTATATTTTATATTTTATCTGTATCTATCTGGATTTTTAGGCTCTAGTGTTATCTGTATGCACCATGGGTCTGAGAGTACCGCAATTTCAATTCTCTGTATGTATGTACATGTGGAAGAATTGACAATAAAGCAGATTTGACTTGACTTGACTTGAATCGGCTTTCACCGTGGACGAAGTGGAGTCCAACCCGGGGTCGCCAGGTGTGGTTGCTGCAATACCAAGGTACGCTCCTTCGTAGAATCCGTCTGCCGCACGTTCTCAAGCCGCCCGCCTCTGCTCACTCAAGCTGGCCACGGTTCACTCTAGGCCTCCGGCCTCCGCTTATTCAAGGCCGCGTAGTGTGACGTTGTTTCGTTGAGAATGCTACTGTTTTTGCCTTCCAAAAAAACCACAACTAGAAATCATGTTTATATCATGTTTATAATGGGTTTTATGTTTTTGTCTCGTCGCTCCGGCCGGACAAGGCTGCACAATATGTTAAGAGGCATAACATTTCCGTCTCACATTTGAGGCATTCGGCAAAACACAATGTGCTGGATAGCTGGCCAATCACAGCACACCTCGCTTTTCAGAGAGATGAGCCTTGTGAAAATCGACACGTTTCAGAAGGCAGGGCATAGAGGAGAAACATTAATGTACAGCATGTGGAAAATAATGTTTTTTTTTTGTTTTGTTTTGTTTTTTTTTTTTATTTTATTTTGTGTATTAAATTTTCTTTGCTCATGTGTTTGATTTGATGTTTTTTTTTTATTTTTTTTTTTGTATTTTTAAAGAAATATTGCATTTCGATTTATTTTATTTTTTTTATATAAAGGGACCACCTCTATATTTATTTTCTAGAGGATGTTTGTTTTTTTGTGAATTACACTGAGACCATATATGCCAGAGTTTTATCTCTGGTTTTCAGAGATACCAAATGTATAGGGGTTTGGCCATGACAGCTTTAACAATGGCTGTTAACACAATTCATGACACTTTTGATTAATATTATTCTATTCAGTTGTGTTTGATTTCCACTATCTTTAATGTCTCAGGAAAGTTTTTAAAGCCGCGTATGATTTTCTTTCATAAGAAACAAATAGCTTTTTCAGTGTTCTCTGACATTTAGACATGCGTGGTCTCAGAACAATTGCCCAAAATCCCTGAATGTCCTCAGAGGTACATATACAAACAAAAATGAATTGCTGGGTCCCAGATTCCTTTAGCAGATGATTTGGATGAACGCTCTCGGTCCCAAAACATTTCAGTCCCAGCAGACCTTCTTCAGTCTGGCATTTAAAAAAATGTCCTAAACGTTTCTGTGTTTAACTGCATTTATTTTAATTTGCACATATTAGCATCTAAGAGAAACATTTCTCAGTGTATTGAGTTGAGTTGCAATTTTTCTATTATTAATTGAATTATCTGTTGCAAGCACATCATATGTAAATTTTTGAGGAAAATCTGTACAATTCTGCAGAACTACAGTACCTTAATTCCCTCCAAAAATAAGCTGCATCAGACTATAAGTCGCAGAGTGTCAAAATTGCATTGACAGAAAAAAAAGGCAAATTTTATTATTAAATTCAGAAATAATGCAAAATACCAGTAAATGAAACCGAACGTTTACAGGTATTATAACCATGTATGTTAATTCCCGTCACTCCACAACAAATCCTTTACATATAATGGCAATCAGTAAAAAATAGGAGCAGAAAACAAACATAAATATAGTGGCATTCATTAAACACAACATTTATTATTACCACCAAGCCTTACATTTATGTAAAGTGGTATCACCATTTGGAACATTCGCTATACAAATAAACTTGGGCTCATGTACTTCTCCCATTCAGCATAAATCTAAATGCCACTTGGGTATATAAATCGCAACACATTTCAGATGATAAAAAGTGACTTATGTTCAAGAAAATATGGTACTTTGTATAAATTTGTCAGAATGTGCTCCAAACTACATACTAATTGCCTCAGCATTTTGTATGCCATAAGTCACTTATGATATTTCTCCACTTAATGGCTTCCAAATGACAAACAACCCAGGGCTTTTCTTTTGGAATTTAATGAGATTTTTACAAATACACGTTGTGTTGACTGTTTCTCCTAATCGCGGTAAGCAGTTTAGTGCCTTTAATCCTTTGCCCTTTACCGTAATCACCTGAGCACAGGTGGCTTCAGCCCATCATCAGACGCTTTGAAGACATTGCAGAAAGGTCAGGGGTTGATGGGAAATTGGCCAACTGGCTTGCCCTCGTGTTATCTGTCACTAGGCTTTCCCCAGGGGACAGGAGGAGTGAAAGAGATGTGGTGGGTGGTCTTCACGGATGGCCCTTTTCATCGTTATTGCCGTTAGCAGATTAGTGCAATTAGGCGGCTTGAGCCCAACATTAATTGGCACATTTGGCATCTAACTGAGATCTTATGGTGGAGTAAAACCAGGGAACTGAATATTATGCTTAAGATGTTGTCTTCAGTTTATCCTCATGTCCTTGTAAAGTTTAAATACATTTAAAAAAATTGTATTTTATATATTTATTTACTTTTTATGAAAGTGCGTTATTGTAAACTGTTTTACAAACTAAGGGATGAATTTAACTTATTTTCTGTAGTAATTTTTTACAGCAGCAACGGTAACGTTTCTTAAAATAAAGAAAAGTGAGATTTCTTTCTTTCGGTTTAATGCAGAGTTCATTTGTTTTTGTTCAGGCTTCATTTCATCTGCATATACAGTATCAGATCTGTTGCCATTAAGCACAGCGTTGCTTTTTAACTGCACATCTACGACGCAGAAGGCAGCATGTTGTTTTCTGAAGACTTGAATCTTTTGTATTACGGTTTGAACACAGATCTCATGTTCGTTTCCTTTTGTAGTTGTACGTTGTTGTCGACTAATGAGGTGAAGTTGCACCATGGTTTCAGTCAAATCAGGCTTGAACTACTGGTGCTAATCTCTCTCGGCGCTTATTAAGAATTTACGCACCTGTGTGCATTTTATGGATCTGTGTCAGCTGACATTTAAAAATTTGTTTGCTTTGCATGTTAGATTCAGCGTTAGCTGGTGGATCAGCATTCGATAAATCACTCATGCGTGTGTGTTTAAAGGGCAAAGAAGTGTGAATTTATGAGTGGTGTTGTAAAAAATACAAGGAATGCTGTACAGCAAAGCAAACAGACTGGGAGTTAATGACAGGGACCAAACTAGAGGTGTACATGTATTTTCAGATTTAAGTAGCGCAAGAAATGCTAAAATATTTATTGCAAAATGTTAGAAAAAAAAGTGTCTTGAAATTTATTTTTGGATTTTGTAACTATTGTTTTTTATGCACTGCTGCATACAAAATAAAAAAAATCTAGATGAACTCCAAAGTCAATCTCACTAATCGACTTGTCGCCCATCCTGACCCATTCTGATTTTTACACTTGAGCTGTCAAGAAATGTGATGACACGGAGGAAGGGATGCAGATGACTGTTAAATATAAAAAGGAGAAATGAGAGGATATGGGAAAAAAGGGGGAGGGAGTCAGAAAGCTATTCTTGGATTTTTCCATTCTCGGTCATTTCCTTCATTGATTATTATCTTCCACTTCTGCACACTGACTCACCAGCTTGCTGTTCATTTTCCACCTTCAGACTTACTTGTGTGTGTGAGTGTATGTCACTGTATGTCCATTTAGAGAGCATGGAGCCCTGCACATGATATGCGGGGGAAAAAATTATAAAAATTGTGGCCACAAAATTAAGAATTCGTTCCTGTGACTCAATTCATTCCCTAGTTTTAGTAAATCCTTGGCTTGTTTTGATTAAATCAATTAGTACATCATGGACATGATTTTCTAAAACGAGAAAACTGATTAAAGGGATAGTTCACCGAAACATGAAAATTATGTCATTAATGACTCACCCTCATGTCGTTCCAAACCCGTAAGACCTACGTTCATCTTCGGAACACAGTTTAAGATATTTTAGATTTAGTCCGAGAGCTTTCTGACCCTCCATTGAAAATGTATGTACGGTATACTGTCCACGTCCAGAAAGGTAATAAAAACATCATCAAAGTAGTCCATGTGACATCAGAGGGTCCGTTAGAATTTGTTGAAGCATCGAAAATACATTTTGATCCAAAAATAACAAAAATGACGAATTTATTCAGCATTGTCTATTATCTATTATCTATTATCGCACCAGATAACACGTCAGCAGCATCATACGTCAACAGCGTAATGAACGCGCTCACAACAAACCCGGAAGAGAAGACAATGCTGAACAAAGTCGTTATTTTTGGATCAAAATGTATTTTCGACTAACCCTTTAAGTTGTGGGAACAAATTCTAAACTGTGGCCATAATTTAACTAAAATGAGGAATGGATTGTAAATCATTGCCACAATGTAACTTAAATAAGGGAACAATTTAATTAACAATTAAATCTAGGGTATAAATTGTGGTCATAAGTATATTTCTGTGCACGTCGTGTGGGATTTTGTAAAAAAGGGACAACGTTTTAACATTTATAAGGCTAAATGTAATTGAAGGATAACTTTTTTTATTATTATTTATTTATTAAGGGAAATTGTATACTTTTTTGTTTTATTTTTAGAATTTTTTCTTTACTAGTTAAATTTTAATAGGTGTGACATTTTAATCCTAAATATGTCAAAAAGTATAAATATTAGGGGAAATTTTTCATATAAAAATATTTTCATAATTTATTTCTTGTAATTGGCATTTTGTAATCAAATGCAACATTCTTAATCAGATCATTTTAAATGGTCCTGTGTGTTGTGAAAATTTATAAATATTCCATGTAGACTCCCAGTTAAAATGGTCATGATTTTGTAATTTATTAATAATATTTTCTTTTTACAAATATATTACAAATATTTACAAATATATATCAAGCATTATAGCCTATACCTTTTGCTGTTTTATATATATATATATATAAACAGCAAAATTCTGTTTAAAATAGTTTTATATAAAGTATAGCATACAGGTATCACGCAGCATGACGCAGGGGTCCAGACTGTGACTAAAACAGTCACGTTTGTGACCATAAATCTTTACTTAACCTGTTGTCAAGAAACAATGCAAGGAGCTAAAGATACTGTAAAATTCAACACCTCCTATAAAATTGCATGTTACTAATAAAGAAAAAGAGACTGGATGTGTGAAAGACATATAACAACATTTATAGGATGCATCGAGGAGGAGCCCAAACTACAGATGCTGACAGTTACGGTCCATGATATTGGTACAGATTCTGTGTAATAAACAATTCTTTGTAACTGTACATAACTACTCGTATATAAGCATTTTATTTTGACATACCTGTACTTAAAGCTACTTTCCCTGGAGAAATCACACGTTATTTTTCCTGCCAAATACTTATTTAATACAGAGTTCATTGTTCATTTTGCTTTTCCTGGCTAGATCCGTCTTGCTTTAAACAAGAAGTATTTTTCTCTGATAGCTGCTCCACCCGGTGTCATATTCCATTACGGAGTGAATGCTGAGGGAAGAGAATGAGGGAAACAGAAAGAGACGGTAAGCATGACAATTGAAATGTCAGTAAGTGGAGGGTGTCACACAGAGGAAGAGGAAGATCTATAACAGGGCTAGGAGGCAGCGACAGACGAGTGCAGAGAAGTGACAGACTGAGAGGGAAAGACTGAAGCGTTTGAGTAAAGGAGGATGAAGACAGACGAGATCCAAGAAACAACAGAGAATAATAACACAAAGAAAAGAACCGGATAAAATGAGATTGACTGTAGATACAAACAGAGACAAACTGCAGGGAATGAGAGGGAAAGACACACAATAGTAGTTTATAGAATGTGTTTTTTAATGTATTAATTAACCATTAAAACAATGTTCCAGGTTACAGAAATTCATGAGAAACTCTTCTTTTAAATCATATCATCTCATGGTCAACCATAGATGAGATGACCCCAGTTGAATAATAAATCAAGCGCCTGTGAGGTGTGGAACATCTGGTTGGGCGGACAGGCAGGCGGGTCGCGTCTCAGGTGGACACCCTGAGAAATCCAGCTGTGCCCTTCTGATCAGAGAGGCCAGTCGCTGTTCTCCTCTCAGCACCTGTCATCCTCTTCCTAATGAACACATTCAGGCTCGCCTCGCACTCTCGCCACCCTGTCATCTCTCGTTAGCGCGCCGCGCCGGGGCCAGAGGACGCGCTGCGCAGGTGAGCCACTGTGAAGCAGTAATGAATTACCACCTCTGATGGCGCAACGATACTCATATCTGTCTGACAGGGTCAGGGCGGACCATCTAAAACAGAGGCGGCGCATCCCAGTGACACTTACTGGCTTACCGCTAAAAAATATTGAGTTACATAGGGTTTTTATATATATATATATATATATAGTTTTTATATATATATATATATATATATATATAATAGTAAATACAAAGTATTAAAGATCTGGTAACACTTGAATGTTTCATATATGAAGTATTTTAATGTATTAATTATGCTTTGTAATACACCTTATAATGATTGTAAGATCACAATAATTGCAACCTCAGTTCATTCATTCTAATATTCATTAATAATAGTAAATTAATTAATAATAGTTAACTACTGTATTAATTGTTACACAAAATATGCATTAAAACACATGACAAACTACCAATTAAACATCTACAAATATAATGCATTTTAAATTTGGTTACTGTTATTTATGAAAACATATAAAGCATTACAATATAAATTATTAATACATTAATAATGCATTATATGTAAAGATTTTTTCAGAATTTTTTTACTGAAACATTTTAATAGGTAAAAAGAGACTCCTTTATCTCAATTTTAAATAATGACAAATGAATCTTTATCAGTGTTTTGAAACGAATCATTACAGATTAAACTGATTCACGTACAGTTCACAGAAATGAATGAAAATGACACATGGTGACTTGGCATAAGTTTTAAATATATATATTTTATTAAATTAAAAATGTATTTTCAAACTTTTTATCCAATTATTATCATTCTTATGTCTCAATATGACTGACTGATGATTCAGATGAATCATTGAATCAAAGTAGGGCTGCCATGATATCAGATTTTTACTAGGCAATTATCGTAGCCAAAAGAATTCATGATAACCATAATATCATCTGTAGAACTAGTTTGGTTATTCATTATCACATGTGTAGTATTAACATGATATCAGTATTGCATTTTCTCATTATGGTTATCTTCAATAACAGTTTAATGTGAAGTCAGAGTCTGTTTGAGTTACATTTACCTTTATGCATTTACAGTAGCAGACGCTTTTATCCGAAGCAACTTACAGTGCATTCAGACTACACATTTTTTTTTATCAGTATGTTGGTTCATTGAAATAAACTGATTTACAGAACTTGGCTTTTGTGGATTGTTCAATTGCTGTTAAAGCTTAAATGAGAGATGCTGTTATGAAACAAGTATTAAAGACCAAATAAAAAGCTAATTAAAATCATTCCAATGTTCTTTGATCTTGAATGGCCAGCTAAAGCACCATTCATTTACTGTGAATATTCACTAAAGCACCAGAGCTTAGTATAGAAAGACAACCATACTTTTTTTTTTTTTTTTTTTAGTTCTGTGCAAGAATAAGACTGGTGACTGGAGGTGGCTGCCTTTTTAATTGGTTTGCAAATTTAGATGAGGGGGGTGAAGAAAGCTGAGGGAATATTAGAGCGTGACAGTGGCGTGCTTTTCTCCAGGCTGGTGACGTCTCTCATTAGGGCGCTCCTAAGGCTTGTTGTCATAGAAATTGTTGCCAAACTAACCAAAATAGAGCAGCTAAAGAAAAGCGAACAATTTGGTAACACGGCAACAGAAAAGAATCTGGTGTGCATATGTGTGCGGCTCTGGGGAGGTGTTTGACCATGTTCTCCTCAAAGAAAGCCACAATCAAGCCATCTTAATGGATTATGAGCACAAACCCACTGCGCTGTAGCACTGGCATATTTCAGTGGGATGTCCATGCCGCTGTCTTTGTTTTGGCAGTTTTATTATTCTTTATTCAGCCACTGTTTGCATCATTGTGCTGGGAAATGGCTGACGTGGTCATTCTGACTGTCAAAACCAGCAACTCATGACATCTCAAACTTTCCAACTGCCAATCATTATACATTTCCAAAGCTTGCTGTATAAAAACAAGAAAAACTTACATTTGTCAGCACTTACAAGGGCTTATAAGGCTGAATAAGTTACAATAAAACATATTATATTATATTATATTATATTATATTATATTATATTATTATATATTATATTATATTATATTATATTTATTATATTATATTATGTTATTTTTTTTTTTTTTTTTTTTTTTATTTTTTTTTTTATTATTATATTTTGGTATGTTTTTTATTTTATTTTTTTCAAATATTTAAATTAAAAATGATAAAATTACAAAAATCGTCTATTAATATATATTTTTTTATTATTAGATTATCTAATCCAAAATTATTATTATCATTATTATTATCATAATTAATAAATTAATTACATTGTAATTTTGCATTATTAATGTCATATATTTTAAATGTAGCATTTCACAATGTTCACAAATGTTTAATAATAATAATAATAATAATGTTGATGTTGTTATAATGTTATTATAAACAGTCATAATCATTACTACATTATATAAATTAATTAAAATTGTTTATCCAATCCAAAATTATTATTATTATTATTATTATTATTTGTGTTGTTGTTGTAAATAAATATAATCATAATTATTTTAATTACACTATATATTTTTTTATATTTAATATCATACATTTTGAATGTAAATGCACACAACAATTTTTGAATTTTAATTTAGCTATTTTTACAAAAATATTTTTTTAAATATCAAAAAAAAAAAAAAAAAAAGTCTTTGAACCCCACAGGTTGTAAGGTTTATAGTAGCTCAAATGAATATTCCTGCACATCCATTGAGAGCAAATCATTAAGAAAATTAATTACATTAGCACACCTTGCAAATGATTAGGATATTAAATGTATCTTGTGGTGTTCTCTGAGAATAACAGATGGGTCATTTCAGCAGAACTTTTTATAATTCACAGGTGCAACAAGTGAAGCTGAAGCACAATCTGATTGGCCCTGATCCTGACTACAGGTCCAACCTTATCTTAATTAAATGTCACAGTTCTTGCGGCATGCATTCAGATGTATAGCTCACAGTCTAAATAGCACTCTGACAGCAAACACAAGAGTTATTAGATGCTAATTAGTTATAAATAAGCTATGAATTTTGTTGATTATCTGCTTATGCACAAGCCTTAATTACCTGTCAGAAACTGAAATAGATGGCACCGTTAATTCTTAATTAGTGGCCGGTATCGTAATGCGTGTTTCATTCGTTTCCCATTGTTCTTTTAATTTTCCGTTTATGCATATATTGCTAATGAAATGAAAAATATTCTTCAAACCGAACAGTTTTGAAGACCAATGCTGTGAAGTAGAGATGTTCTTCACAATTTCCAGCTTAGAAGAAAACCGCAAGCATGATCATTTTGATCACATCCCACTCTGACCTTGACCTGCTGTTGTTGCTGGGGTCATTAGGTCTATTATTAGTGGAGTTTACCAGCGGTTTTCATCCCTGTGATGCTCTCATTACTTCACTACTAACACACCGATTGGCCTCTTTCCATCTGCCTAGACGTGGCTAACTGCATCATTAAGGCCTCCCACATATGACCAGACCAGCGCCGGGCTGACAAGAGGCCTTCATCTGCTCTGCTTTCTCCCACACGCTCCTTCTGTGAGATTTTGAGGCGTTTGTGGATTTGCATATGTTAATAGAATGAGTCGATAATGAAGGTTGATGTGATGGGAGCAGCAGATCTGCTCAGTAGAGCATGGCAGACATTAGCCGGCCTCATTACGGACACCAGCACTCAGTCTTCACATGTTCTTCTGCTGTTTAGAGCATCAGAACGGTTCAAATAGAATGTTTTTATATTTATGTTTTTAGATGATATGTTTTATTTTAGGGAAATTTTATTTTAGTCCCATTCGAGTTGTTGAATATTGAGTATCTGTCGAGACCGAGTCCCGGTCCAGTACTTTTATTTTCCTAGCACTTGTTTCACACTCCAAGGACATTAAGCATTGCAGTTTAAAAACAAGTGATTTTAATCATGTGCAAACAATTTCTACGGTAAAATGAAGTGAACAAAGAACCGAGTTCTTACTGACATGGTCTGGAACCTCATTAAAAAAGAAGTCCATTCACTCTTTCCTAACACTGGGATCAGAAGGAAGACAATGCAGGGACTGTTTTTTTCTACAACTTGGTACTGCACAGTGTCTTGTTACATTCAGAGCATCTTTATCATTTAGTTTATGTGTAGACCTGTGCGTTCGGCTCTCTCGTAAACACTACATGTGCGAATCGGTGGGCGGGGCTAAACAGACAGTGATGTCGAAGCAGGTGTTGATGGTGGTGTTTAGCCACACTATTACATCAAAGAGTGGCACATTCCACAAGCTGTTGTTGTTCATGCAATGTTTTTATCAGCACTTTCATAGTTTTATGAAAAAAAGCAAAGTTTTTAACAAAAAGCTGACAAAATCGCATTTTTGTAAAAAAAAAAAAAGATCCAGAACAATGATCAAAAGAAAAATGGAATCTATCGTTTATCAACACATCCAAAGCTCGCATGGTCCTAAACCACTCTCACTTCATTTAGTAATGTTAGGCAGTTTTGATTTATATACTGTTTAATGCTTGATGATTGATTATTTTACATATGCATCTGCTTACATACACAATTGCTTGTTTTTGATGCTTTTTGTCCTGTTTGATCCAGACTTTCAATATTTTTTTTTTAGACGATGCATAATAGCGCCCCCTAGCACACACCAGTGAAAACACTGAAAGCTGGAAAATTGACAACGCCAGGGAAAGAGTTAATAACAAGCCACATTATGAAGGAACAATTCATACTTGTATCCGTTGCACAAAAGATGTGGGGCTAGTTACATAATTTTGAGGGTCAGGGTTTGTTCAAATCACAAATTATGAGTACCACTTAATTTATAAAAAAAAGAAAGAAAAAGAAACTTTGAGTGAGCTAGTATGGTGCAGCAATAGTGCAGTGTGAAATGGGAGCGGAGACCATCCTACTGCTGCCGAAGGGAGAAGAGCTTATCAAGTGGAAACAGTGCTCCGGTGGGGGTGGTGTGTGTGTGTATGTGTGTGTATGTGTGTGTGTGAGATACAGAGAGATTTCCCACTCATGGAGAGGAAACCCTGTGTTGACAACATGCCAGCAGTGCTGTGTGGGTGTGTTTTTGTGTCACTTCTGTGTGTGTGTGTGTGTGTGTGTGTGTGTGTGTGTTACACAATCCAAAAACGTTTCATTTGAGGGCATGCCAAAGGCGCTCCGTGAACAGATAAAGACATTAAACGTTTTTATAATCTCATATCTCCTCGGTATGGCCCGGCCAAGTACCATCGCTGCTTCACGAGGCTCAAAAGAGATTACATGACTAATCATGGTGGTTATTAAGCCTATCTTGCCCATCTTTTCACCGCGGTCAGCTTTGATGTATCTAGATCTACCTGTGGGTAATGGGTTTAGTAAGTCATGTCAAATCGATAAGCTTTGTCTTCTGTTCTCCGTGCAGCTGGACAATGTGGACGAGCAGGCGGCGCAGATCCGCAGAGAGCTGGATGGGAGACTGCAGCTGGCCGAGAAAATAGCCAGAGTAAGAAAACTTCAGCTGTTTCTCTCTTTATGGTAAAAACACCTACAAATTGCTGATAAAAATAGAATCAAATAAGACAAGTTTGTTTTTCTTACAGATTTAAAGGTGGACTAAGTGTGTTACCAAATGAGTGCATATCAGTGTTTTCTTCACATACAAGTTGCAGACAAATGACTCTTACGAATCAGTACTTTTTGATTTGCAAAAGTCTCAAACTCGCTGTTGAGCTTACAGTTTTGAATTAGACTCGGATCCATTACGGTGTAAATAATATAAAATAACAGCAACAACAAGATACATTACAATATTTTGCAAAAAAATAAAAAATTATTTTTTGATTTTAATTAAATATATAAATTATTATTTATATATAATATATATAAAATTGTCAATTTTTTTAGCTTATATTATCAGTTGTGCTATTTATTTAATATTTCAATAAGTACATTTCATTTACAAAACATAAAAATTTTTAGCAAAAACTATTATTGGTTTGCCTATTTTTAGCATATTTTGTATTAAGCCAGTCACATTGTGGACACATTCAGAGCTGTTAAGTAAATTTAAAAAACTTTGAACTTAAAATCAAGTAAACTAATAAATAAGAATAAAAATATATGTTATAAAAATGGTATTTTCCCTCCCAAAATATTATTAGTTATGCCATTTATTTAACACATTGTGGACTAAGTCAGTTACATTGTGGACTCAGTGAATTATTCAGAGCCATTATTGAGTTAATATTAAATAATATAAAATATAAAACATTATCAATAAATCAATAAATAAATAAAACTAAATAATTGTAGTGTATTGTTGATTATTCAGTCATATTGCATGAGTAAATTATAAATAATGTAAATTAATATTAAATAAACAACAATAAAAAAAAGAATTCCCCCCAAATATTAACTGTTAATCTTTTATGTATTACATTTTTGACTAATTGTAAGGTTGAATCAACTGTACGGGTGCCTTGAAGTCACAGTGTTCATCCTGTTTCCTGCTGCGTCCAATAGGAGAGGAGGTTTCCAAAGTTTATTTCCAAAGACATGGAGATGATGTATGTGGAGGAGCTCAGGTCGTCCGTTAACCTGCTGATGGCCAACTTGGAGAGCCAACCTGTGGCCAAAGACTTCAAGCCCAAAATCAAGCCCAAACTCACACCCATGAACAGCTTCCTGGACATCGGCGATGAGAACGACTTGCCTCTCTCCAAATCTGACGTAGTGCTGTCGTTTTCTTTGGAGGTAGATATTTGATGCTAAAGATGCCATCTTTGCTTTATGATTCACCATCACCTTGCTGGTTGTGATGATTACAGCTAAAAAGCATTTGAATGGTTCAATAAAATCATTAATTCCACATGAGTAAAGTGAACTAGGAATTTTCAAAATGACATTTTTAGTGAGTGGGTCGTATAAACAGCTAGTTGCCAAAAAACCAAAAATAAGTAATCAAAATCAGTGCTCTTTGGTTGTTTCAAGTGTCATGTGAAGTCTAATCATGTGGTCTTATTTCTTTCACTCAGATTGTGATCATTGAGGTGCAGGGGCTGAAATCTGTTGCTCCTAATCGGATTGTGTACTGCACTATGGAGGTGGAGGGAGGAGAGAAGCTCCAGACGGATCAAGCCGAGGCCTCCAGACCACAGTGAGTATGGTGATCACAATAATACAAATAAAAGCCCTTAACATGATTTGTACTGGTGTTTTATACACACACACACACACACACACACACACACACACACACACAGACACAAACACACAATACTGCTCAAAAGGTTAGGGCCAGTAAGATTTCATTTAAAGAAATGAATACTGTTATTCAGTAAGCAAGTCCAAAGGTCGGTTCTCAAACATGGTCATGCAAGTCAAAGAAAGAGTCAGAAACCCAATATCATATCCAGTATTATACCATAAATGAAAAATAAAGGTTAGAAACAACTACATGAAGATAGACAGCTTTATGTCTCTCAGTGACATAGTTGTGGCATTATTTCTGATAATTGTATTTTTCTGATAATTATTTTGTAAATTTAACTTTATATCTCACAATGTGAGATGTATTTCTCATTTATTAACTTTGTCTCACCATCAACTGTTTTATTTTTTACTCTGAAGTGGACATAGGTTGAAACCACACATTAGAGTCTGGTAAGGGGTCCCCCTGGTGGTTAGGAGTTTTTTTTTTTTTTTGTTTATTTGATGTGGGGTGGAAGAGGGGTGTTAGAGTCTGATTAGGGTTTTTTTTGATAGATTACACCTTTATATAAAAATATTTTTATTTATTTTTTTCAAAATGTTCCTACATGTTTTAAATATAGCGTATGTATCAATGTCAGGTTTAGGTTAACAGCATGTTCAGTTATGTTAATTAAAAGTGTTTTCTTTTCAGTCATTTTTTTATTTAGACATGTACACAATGTGCCAATCTCATTAACCTTTCTAAGGTCACTGCACTATTTTCATTCTATAGTACGCTGACTTACAAATCTGCTGGGAACATCTCACTCTTGCTTTTTATCTTCAAACCTTGAGCATGAAATCGCTCTTATCTCATCAGCTCCCCATTAGTGTAGTGACTTGTTTTGACACTGCAGACACATTGAAAATATGCCTGCTGCGCAGCTCTGAAGTGCAAATGTGGCTCTGTCACACTGCTGAACCCAGAACGACACTCTTTATGTGTGAGACACAGAAATGTGAAGCGGACATCACTGTTTTGTGTAATGTTAAATGAATCTTTGGGTCCCTTTGAGTCCATAACGTATCTGTACTAATGATGCATCTGACCTGAACTGACTAGCATGTCAAAGCGGTAGTATTTATTAAGTGGACAGTGGGCTTGGAAATGTAATAGAATCGCAATTGGAATTGGAATCGCAGTCATCTAGAATCGCATTTGTGGAGGTTTTCTGCTTGTGTTGATTAGGAATGTGTCTCATTGTGCTCCTTCTATACATGCTGTCACATTAGAGAAATTTCAGCATTTTTTTTTTTTTTTTTTTTTTTTGCAGGCGAAAAAGGTTTATTGTATGTTTTTAGTGGAGTAGTGGTGAATGAAAAGCTTCATACTTTTAAACCAAGCAGCTTTCTGTTGGTCAAGCAACAAATTAGCGAATATCTGATTGTATTTGTTGGATTTGAATTGTTAGGATATTTGCTGATTATTTTGATTAGTTCTTTGATTCCTTTTGTAATTTCTATGTTGTATTTGCATAGTTTTGTCAAACCTTGATCTACTGAAGATTGGGAACCCTGATGACTCATAGCTGCAACATGAATCTTTGTTTTATCTGTTAAAAATGTCATTGCCATTGTAAAATATGTCTTGCAAGATTTCATTAATCAAAACTGTTAAAAATAAAATTTGTGATTGCTGTATGAAGTTTGCAACATTCAGTACACATTGGAGATGAGCGATAACTAGAGACAAAATACCTTTTAAAGTGCCCCTGTTATGCCCTTTTTCAGTTCCTAATATTGTTTAGGGATTCTCCTACAATAGGATTACATGCATGCAAGGTCAAAAAACGCTTTCGTTTTCTCAAAATATGAATTTAATATCACCTAATTTTCCAGTGATTCTCAAACAGTTTATTCAAAGCAGTTCAAAGATTCAGTCTCTCTAAACCCCTCCATTCTGTGAGCCTGCTCTTCTCTGATTGGTCAGATGGCCCAGTCTGTTGTGATTGGCCTACCGCATACAGCCCGTGTTGGAAACGATACACCTGTTTCAATAGTTCTGTATTTTGAAAGCTCTATAGAAAAAATAAACATCTATGGTTTATCATACTTACAGGTTGTGATTTAGTGAAGCCAGCTGGTCCAAATAAACGAGATACCTATCCATCTTTCAAGAGCAAGTTTTTAGTGAATCCCGCGTTGAACTCCCTGAGATTAGAGAAGCAGTCGTCAGTAGAATGACGTGTTTTGGGCGGGGTCAGGTTGTTCGCTGCTGGCCAACGTTGAACATAGGTAGTGGGATTCTAATTACTAACGACTCATTTCAGCTGTTCAGAGTCGATTCTTTATTTTGGGAGACAATAACTTTATTTATCGTGCACTTTCGGCTTTACAACTTTGCAGATCGTTTACATTCACATACAGCTGCATTACACACTGCATGAAAGGCAATATTGGAAATGGCATAATAGGGGCACTGTAAAGACTGGAAAAATGAGGCTTTGTCTTCATACATTTACATTCGCACTCATCCTCAAGACACTTACAGTAAAGGGATAGTTCACCCAAAAATGAAAATTTTGTCATTAATTGCTCACCCTCATGTTGTTCTAAACCCCTAAGACTTTCGTTCATCTTAGGAACACAAATTAAGATATTTTTGATGAAATCCAAGAGCTTTCTGACCCTGCATAGACAGCGCACCTGACACTTTTAAGGCCCAGAAAGGTTGTAAGGAGATTGTTTAAATAGTCCATGGGACATCAGTGGTTCAACTGTAATGTTATGAAGCTACGAGGATAACTTTTTTCTTTTACTCAAAGAAAACAAAAATAATGACTTTCTTCAACAATTTCTTCTCTAATAAGGCTGCTGAAAAATTTTTGTTATTGTGTATATTTTTTGTTTTTTGTTTTTGGTGCATTCTGGAAATTACTAGGAAACAAACAAATAATTTTGATTATTGGACAGCTCTAGAAATTCCCTCCCTTGCCAGTGTACTAACTAGAAGCTGAATGATACACAGCCTAGAAGAAACTGGATTGTGTGGATTATTTATTCCAGTCAACACATAGACACTAGGGATGCCCTCGACTAAGGATTTTTCTGGTCAACTAGTAGTCATTCATCGCGCTTCTACACTCGACACAGTGCACATCTTTCTAACATTAGATTTAGCGCCATGTAAAGTTGACATATTTCAGATGATAAGCCATATTTGAGGTCTATGAATGATAGGCGAGCATTTGGATGTCCTGCCCGATGTACTGTATTACCACAAAGACCAGCCGTTAACGATCTGTCCATCACGAACTGCGTGACTTTGCCTGTCAACCGAGCCTCTTCTGATTGACTAATGCTTAGTCGACTACTCAAAACAACTCCTTTACATTTCTGGATTTCCTATTGGTTTTCATTGATTAGGTTCCATATCTGTTGTTTGTTGAGTAGTTGTGAAGTTATTGTATATTTATAGCAGTTACTATCAGTAACTTTCATATTGTTTTAGTGCACTTTGATTGCAGACTTGAACTGATTGCTACTTTGACCAGGTAAATGCAGTATCTCTTTTCTCAGAGAGCTCCAGAATCAATCTTACCTCCAAGCGTTCCAGTATAGGCGCAATATGACAAGGAGGAGGAATTCCTCAAGCCTAGATGAGCTTTCTCGCTCTCTGTGAAAGGCGGGTGGCCTTTAAGAGTGTTGTGTAGCATTGAATAGAAAGATGACTCAGATCACACTCATTTGCCCAGCCATTTAGCAATATATACTTAACAGATGCAAAGAATGTTTGAAGATGAATTTGGTAATATTTATTTGCCATGTACTTAACAGATGCAAAGAATGTGTTGTCTGGATTTGTTTGTCTTTCTGTTGGTTCTGTCTTTGTTTCTTTTCTGTCTTTTTGTTGTGTCTGTCTTTCTGTCTGACTGTCTGTCTGTCTGTTGTCGTTCTGTCAGTCTGTCTGTCTGTCGTTGTTCTGTCTGTAGGTCTGTCTGTCTGTCTGTCTGTCTGTCTGTCTGTCTGTCTGTTGTCGTTCTGTCTGTCGTTCTGTCTGTCTTTCTGTCTGACTGTCTGTCTGTCTGTTGTCGTTCTGTCAGTCTGTCTGTCTGTCTGTCTGTCGGTCTGTCTGTCTGTCGTTGTTCTGTCCGTAGGTCTGTCTGTCAGTCTGTCATCGGTCTGTCTGCCTGTCTGTCAGTCTGTCATCGGTCTGTCTGCCTGTCTGTCAGTCTGTCATCGGTCTGTCTGTCTGTCTGTCTGTCTGTCTGTTGTCGTTCTGTCTGTCTGTCAGTCTGTCAGTCTGTCTGTCTGTCTGTCTGTCTGTCTGTCTGTCTGTCTGTCGTTGTTCTGTCTGTAGGTCTGTCTGTAGGTCTGTCATCGGTCTGTCTGTCTGTCTGTCTGTCAGTCTGTCATCGGTCTGTCTGTCTGTCTGTCTGTCTGTCTGTCTGTCATCGGTATGTCTGCTGTTGTTCTGTCTGTCGGTCTGTCCTTTCTGTCTTTCATCGGTCTGTCTGTGTCTGTCTGTTGTCATTCTGTCTGTCTATCTGACATCGGTATGTCTGTCTGTCTGTCTGTTGTCGTTCTGTCTGTCTGTTGTCGTTCTGTCTGTCTGTCTGTCATCGTCTTTCTGTCTGTCTGTTGTCATTCTGGCTGTCTGTCTTTGGTCTGTCTGTCGGTCGGTCGGTCTGTCTGTCTGTCTGTCTGTCTGTCTGTCGTCGGTCTGTCTGTCTGACTGTCTGTCTGTTGGTCTGTCTGTCTGTCATCGGTCTGTCTGTCGTCGTTCTGTCTGTCTGTCATAGGTCTGTCTGTCTGTCTGTTGTCGTTCTGTCTGTTGGTCTGTCTGTCTGTCATCGGTCTGTCTGTCGTCGTTGTTTTTTTTGTCTGTGTTATGTCTGTCTGTCTGTCTGTCTGTTGTCGTTCTGTCTGTCGGTCTGTCTGTCTGTCTTTCATCAGTCTGTCTGTCTGTCTGTTGTCGTACTGTCTATCTGACATATGTATGTCTGTCTGTCTGTCTGTCTGTCTGTTGTCATTCTGGCTGTCTGTCTTCAGTCTGTCTGTCTGTCTGTCGGTCTGTCTGTCTGTCTGTCATCGTTCTGTCCGTCTGTCTGTCTGTCTGTTGTCGTTCTGTCTGTCTGTCTGTCTGTTGTCATTCTGGCTGTCTGTCTTCAGTCTTTCTGTCTGTCTGTCGGTCGGTCTGTCTGTCTGTCATCGTTCTGTCTGTCTGTCTTCAGTCTGTCTGTCTGTCTGTCGTCGTTCTGTATGTCTGTCTGTCTGTCTGTCTGTCTGTCTGTTGTCTGTCGTCACATCGTTCTGTCTGTCTGTCTTCAGTCTGTCTGTCTGTCTGTCGTCGTTCTGTATGTCTGTCTGTCTGTCTGTCTGTCTGTCTGTCAGTCAGTCATTTTATTCGACTGCTTTTCATGATCAGTTTAGCACAACCTTTCTTTGACCCAGCTGTATTTTTTTTTTTTTTACTGTGCCATTCAGAAATAGATCCAATGGATGGTCTTTTTGGACTGGATTGTTTTTGTGAAAGTTACAGTATGATTTCATTGTACACAAATATATGATATTACTCAAAGATCAGGGAAAATTTGCTGCCTCCTGTTATGACCTCTGTAAAACATTTCTTAACTACAACCTAGCATGATACTGGCAACTTTGTATTGTTCACTTATATTAAGGATGCCAATTGTTGTGGGTTTTCCCCTTTTATATTACATTTCTAAGAACGCTATCATTCCCATTTTTCTCCTGCAGACACTGGAAATTGAAATGTCACTTGTAATCTCATCAAGGTGAATCAGTGGCGTGTGAGATGATTTCAGTGTGTTTATTGTGCCGTCACCTGCTGGAGTCATGTGGTTCAATCCAATAACGCTAACATTTGACCTCACAGTATGATGTTAATTAGCACAAAGGAACCACATCTTGCGGATCCCAAGATTCATGCATGTGACCATTTTTGTTAAAGGGGTCTATCTTGAAACATTTTTTAAAACTGTGTAAAATTATTTTTAAATTGTTTAAAACTAAATTACAAAATTTACTAAAATGGAATAATATAATTTATTATAAATAAAAATACCAATAATGGGTGTTACAAGTGAAAGTTCCTACTGTCGGAATATATGTCAGACATATGTGATTGTATTATTTACATTTATGCATTTAGCAGATGCTTTTATCCAAAGTGACTTACAGTGCATTCAGGCTATACATTTTTTTATCAGTATGTGTGTTCCCTGGGAATTGGACCCACAACCTTTTGCGCTGCTAACGCAATGCTCTACCACTGAGCCACAGGAACGCTATATATCATACTGCAATTAAATTAGAATTACATTTTAATCTGGCCAGTGATGTCATTTCCTAGAAATGTGGCTACAGAGAAGGCATTAGACATTTATTATTAGTCTTTTATTGGCTTTGTGAACATTACCTACAAATGAAAGCATAATGAAACCCATTTTCTTTAAGGTGTTTATACTTGTATTTCTTTTTTAAAACTGTTTTTCCTTGCAGAAGTACTCTTAGATGAAACTCTCCCCTGCAAATCTCCTGAGACCATTTAGGGGTGATTATTATTCCCAAATAATGTCAGTGTCTGGTTCTGTCAACACAAGTATGTTACAAACAAGATTTAGAAAGTCATTTTCTATGTGAATAAGGTATTGCATTATTGTACTGATTTTATTGGATGCAAAGATGTGTTGTTTTGTTGCCTTTGCAGCAGTTTGCTTAATGAATAATCCTCCCTACTTGTTTTAGGGGTTCAGACAGCCTCTAGGTGACGAGAGGTCAGTTTTAGACCCGTAACATGAACAGACCTCCCAAAATATCCATCCACTGATGAAGCTCCCCAAGGCAGGTTTGGGCTCTAGACAATGTCAGTCAGAGTGAAAACTGAAGGATCTTGTCTGTCGGTGTCATTGGTAGCAGCTGTAGCTGAAATTTAGTGTTGGGTTGGACCAGCCATTCATACAGTAAGCTTTTATTACTTCAGTTAGAAAGTAAAATCCACACTAGAGGCTTAGTAACTATTAGCTAGTTTGTAACTCTATACTTAATTTGGTTGCAACTTGTAGCTTGTAACCTCTCCATAAATACCTTCAATACCTTTAATGATTCAACAGCAGCCTTGAAATTCAAGAGTTCCTCACAAAACTAATGTTAAAAATTGATTTCCATTGAAATATGATAATTGCCTAATCATAAAATAACACAATATGTTTTGAATTTTGAGAAATAATTGAAATTAATTTTGAAATTAATAAGGAGCAATAAAAAAAAAAAAGTAAAACATAAGAAATGACATTTATTTATTATGATTGATTTTATTTGGCATGCACAACACGGAGTGATGCACACAAGAGGTGTGCTGTTTAGATCGGGTTTGTGTTGAAGATCTGCAAGTCATTTATTCACATGTTCTCCCTCTTAAAATGTAAATGTCAACATTATCATATGTCTGAAGGATGGAAGTTTGTCAGATGAAACATGAGCTTATTGATGCATTTCAGTGAATCTGCTATTTCATTCCAAACGTTAATCCTGGTCTGAGGCTTCCTTAAACATTTATTTGTATGTAGAGTTATGTTTCAACTAAATTTAAAGGTGCAATGAAAAAATATATATATAGTAGTGTGTAAGTTGTAACTTATTGCCCGTACACATTGCAGCAAGGCCAAATTGTAACTTATGCCCTGGGAAAGTTAACCAAAGGCAAACACAAGCCGACAGTCAGTCTTTAGCGAACATTGGTCCATTGTTGAGCATCTGTCAATCCACTTTTTGTGACGTGTTGCACAATGTCGGAGCTGCTTTTTGGCTGACTTCGCATGTTGAATTGGCGGCGGGCAGTGGGTGAGATAGATCACTCTAATTGGCTGTTCAGCTTAGCAAAACAGTTCACGAGAAAAAAAAAAGTGGTTGAAAGCGAGAAAGTTACAAAGTCAAGAAGACACACAGAGAAAGCTGTTCTAATTTTATGCCATCTTACCTATGTATCTAATACATATTCAAAATGGTAAGCAAATGCTGCTTTGTTTATGGTTTTTAGTTTTGTGGTTCTGATTTCAGTTTCTCTTTTTAAATAAAAAATATAGGCTATTGCCAACTGCTGATATACACAGTTATAGGGATAGTTCACCCAAAAATTCTGTCATTAATTACTCACCCTCATGTCGTTCCAAACCTGTAAGAGCTTTGTTCATCTTCGGAACATTTTTTACTTTATGATGATAGAACAGTTTAGAGTTAACAGGAAGCAAAGTGGGAGAGAGGGGGGGGCAGGATCAGTAAAGGTCCTTGAGCTGGGATTCGAACTCGGGACGCCCATAGTGCAATGGCGCTGTATGTTGGTGCGCTGCCCATAAGGTTATCGGCGCCGACCACATGGACTATTTTGACGATGTCTTTACTACCTTCCTGGGCCTTGAACATGGTAATTGTGTTGCTGTCTATGCAGGGTCGGATAGCTCTTGGATTTCATCAAAAATATTGTAATTTGTGTTCAGAAGATGAACGAAAGTATTAAGGGTTTGAAACAACATGAGGGTGAGTAATTAATGCAGAATTTTCATTTTTGGGTGAACTATCCCTTTATTTTCTCTTATGCAGATGCAAAACATTTTGTTTTGCTGTAGTCTTTGTGGTGTGTTCAAGCGCAACTTTTTTAGCCCAGGCACAACACAGTTGGCTTTCGTCACTTCTAGTTTTTAATTGTCCGTTTCTTGTGTCATGACCTTAAGAGATCAAGGTTTTTAGCTTTAGCCCACCTGCTGGTTGATCCTGTTACTATGGCTGCAGAGAGCATCTTTCTCCATTGACTGACTAAAGCCCATTGAGTCTGGAATCTGGAATGGATCTGGAATGCTACCAGATCATCAGATATTGCACACCACCTTGGTAACATCATGAGGCCGACGGACACCCAGCCTGGATTCACGCAGAGGCTCAGACACCATAGACTGTATAACCAGACAGTGATTCAGCAGTATGACTCAGAGTTTGTTGTAGACAGTCTAGACTAGCTGAGAAAATATGTGCGAGTGTGTCTGTGTGCTGAATCATGATTAAGGATTTTAATGCTTTATTTGATATAAGAGATTAATTGGTTCCAGCTTTTGTTCTGCTGAAGCATGTACTTTCTTTGTCAGTATATACAGATCTCATATGTTAGCTCAACCAAGTGTCCATACTGCACAGTTCGCCTGCATTGCAGGCCTCGTTTTAGTGCTTATACTATAGAGGAAACATGCTTGGCTTGCCATATGACATTCAAAACACTCTCTGGGGGCTTTATTGCTTTAGAAGGCAGAAGAACTGAATTAGATGAGGGCGTCGACTCCTACAGTCAATTTGCACAAGCAAATGTTGGCCCGGTGAGAAAAAAAGTTAGTTTGATTACGCTGTTGTGTGTTTACTCAGCTGTAGATATACAATATGTCTGTATTTTTTGTAGTGATCTTATCTCAGAAATTCACACATAGACGTGCACTGACAGATTGATATGCAAGCATACTATACATAAAGACGACTCTCAGTCACACTCTGCCAGCTTTCCTAACAGACCTGCTTTTAGAGTCAGTATTTGTTTTTATGTCTTTCGTTTGGAGTGAAGTCATGTTTTTAGAGTCAAGCTATGTTTTAAAGTTTTGTTTTTGGAGTCAGGTTTTTTTGAAGTCTTGTTTTTGAAGTCATGTTTTGTAAGCCAAAAATTGACTTTTGAGTCTAGTTTTGGAGTCAAGTGTTGTTTTGCTTGTAGGACTTGCGTTTAGTCTTCCTTTTGGACTCAAGTTATGTTTTTACTTTTTATTTTTTTGGGGTGGAGGGGTGTAAAAATTTGTCTGAGGTTTTGCTTTTAGAGTCAATTCTTGTTTTTTTTTTTTGGAGTCAGAAGTCAAGTCTTGTTTTAAGTCTTGTCTTTGGAGTCATTTCTTGTTTTGTTTTTTTTAAGTCAAGTCTTGTTTTAAGCCTTGTGTTTGGACTCATTTCTTGATTTTTTTTTAAGTCAAGTCTTGTTTTAAAGTCTTGTGTTTGGAGTCATTTCTTGTTTTTGAAGTGGGAATACTCCACCCCAAAATGAAAATGTTGTCATTAATCACTTACCCCCATGTCGTTCCAAACCCGTAAAAGCTCCGTTCGTCTTTGGAACACAATTTTAATCAAAAAGCAAGACTAAAAAACAAAATTTACCCCAAAAAAACAGAAATAAACAGACAAGACATTAAATAAAAATTGTCTCAAAAAGCAAGACTGAAAACAAAATTCACCTCTGAAAACAAGAATTGACTCCAAACGCAAGGCTTAAAACAAGACTTGACTTAAAAAACGAGACTTAAAGGGATACTTCACCCCAAAATGAAAATTTTGTCATTAATCACTTACCCCCATGTCGTTACAAACCCGTAAAAGCTCCGTTCGTCTTTGGAACACAATATAAGCTTTTTCATTTTGGGGTGGAGTATCCCTTTAAGCCTTGTGTTTGGAGTCATTTCTCGTTTTTGAAGTCAAGTCTTGTTTTAAGCATTGTGTTTGGAGTCATTTCTTGTTTTCAGAAGTAAATTTTGTTTTCAGTCTTGTTTTTTGAGTCAGTTTTTATTTAATGTCTTATCTGTTTATTTTTGTTTTTTTTTGGGGTTAAATTTTGTTTTTAAGTCTTGCTTTTTGATAAAAAAAAATGTCATGTCTTGATGTCAAGATCTATCATATGCAAACAAACAAACTGTTTGGTCTGTTTAATGTGAGCTTTCTTAGTGTCATTTTTTTTTTTTTTTTTTTTTTTATAAACAACACTGAAGAAAAAATTAATTAAATATAACAACAAAAGCAAAGTTTTACAAAAGCAAATAGAGACTTTACAATCCCACATACTAATTTGATCAAACAAAGACAGGAAATATTCAGTAGACACTTCATCGTGGGTCTGGAGAAGTGGTGAATATAAAATGAAGTCTCCCATTGTGACGGCTGATTTGTTTTCTTCTTCTACAGGTGGGGCACACAAGGAGATTTCACCACCACACACCCCCTGCCCGCGGTCAAAGTCAAACTCTTCACCGAAAGCACTGGAGTCCTGGCTCTGGAGGACAAGGAGCTGGGCAGGGTGAGACGAGAGTTCTTTCATCCACCGCTGAGGTTTACATCAAGCTACCTCTGTGTTCGATCTGCACAACATGCTCAATTATTGGCTGATGTTGCGGGAACAGATGTTCTGCACACAGTGCATGCACATGTGCTTGTATGTGTGTGAGGGGAAAGTGAGCTACAGGCGAGGAAATCTCTAATAAATGGGGCTCACGCTCCTAGAGTAACAGATGGAGACTCCCCATTAGAGACTCGCACCAAACAGACTGCACCTCCTCCATCTATTTTCTCCTGCCATCTCTCCCTGTTAATCAGTCTAACCCTCTTTTTCTCTCGTCTCCCATCATCCCTTTCACACCTCTCTCTCCAGCTGCCTATCCAGGTGTATCAGTCCTAATAACGTTTTTCTCTCTTACGTTCTCTCGTTCTGTCCAGGTGGTCCTTCACCCCACCACAAACGGGCCCAAAACGGCAGAGTTGCACAAGATGGTAGTGCCTAAGAACAGCCAAGACGTGGATCTGAAAATCAAACTGGCGGTTCGCATGGACAAACCCCCCAACATGAAGCACAGCGGGTATGTCTGTAATGATGCTCAATCCTAACCTAAAGGATCTGAATACATCCTCATGTGCTATTATATAAGCCATGAGAAGAGAAAAAACAATGCACAAATGAAAACTACAAATAGAAAATCCATGGATAAATAAGTTTTATTGAATAATATATGAGTCATTTCTCACAGATAGGAAATCAGCATTGTATCAGCATAAATATAGAATAAATGTAAATCTTAAAGTAAACTTGTAATGATGGTAATGGTATTTCATCAGTTTGTGTTATGTATATATAATATGTATATATATATATATATATATTATATTATATATGTGTATATTATATGTATATATATATATATAGGTGTGTGTGTGTGTGTGTGTGTGTGTGTGTATGTTTAGCATTTGATTGAATGGGAAAAAGCTAACACCATTAGGCTGGAAGCAATAAGGTGCTTTGTACAAAATGTGGTTATAGTGCCACCTTGTGTACATTTATTATTCTTGCAAGTCTCCTCATGTCACACATAACTTTTTCTTTGACTTTCAGGAGCCTCTCAGGAAACAGTATCTTGTCCATTGTGCCTTAAAGGATAAGTTCACTTCCAGAAAAAAAATTCCATAATAATTTTCTCACCCCCAAGTCATCCAAGATACTCATGTCTTCATCTTTCTTCAGTCGCAAAAAAATTACGTTTTTTGTAGGAAAACATTTCAGGATTTTTGTCTATACAGTGAACTTCAATGTTGGGCAACAATTTGAACGTCAAAATGCAGTTTCAGTGCCACTTCAAAGGACTCTACACGATCCCAGCTGTGGAACAAGGGTCTTATCTAGTGAAACGATCGGTCATTTTCTGAAAAAAAAAAAAAATTCATATTTATCCACTTTTTAACCACAAATGCTCGGCTTGCTCTAGCTCTGAGATGCACATCTTCACACATTACGTAATCCTGTTGGAAAGGTCACATGCGGTTAGTTTTTCGTCTTTGTACTTTGTTTAAAAACTCCATCTCATTTTCTCCTCCAACTTTAGAATCATCCGACATTGTTGTTTTACTTTTTTTGTAAAGGGCATTTGACTTTTTTTTAGGGCTGTCAAATGATTAATCACGATTAATCACATCCAAAATAAAAGTTTTGTTTACATAATATATGTGGTATACTGTGTATATTTATTATGTATATATAAATAAACACACATGCATGTTATATATTTAAGAAGAATATGTTATGTTTTATATATTAAATATATTTATATATAATATAAAATATAAGAATATAAATATATAAATGTATATACATGTAAATATTTTCTAAATATATAATTTATGTGTGTGTATTTATATATACATAATAAATATACCCTGTACACAAACATATATTATGTAAGCAAAACTTTTATTTTGGATGTGATTAATCGTGATTAATCATTTGACAGCCCTACTTTTTTTGCATGTTTGCTTTGTAAACACGGGGTCGGTACTTCCGCCTACGTTGTATGTGATGATGCGCATTTCATTTTTAATTGTTACTTATTATTATTTATTTACTTATTTATTTAAAATATACAAATTAAAAAAGATATATATTTTTATGCAAATAAGTAAAATACCATTTAAAATAAATAGTAGCAATAAATAACATTAATTTAAATAATATTTGAATAACATTTAAGTAAATTTCATTACAAAAAAATATTTTAAAATATATATAAAAGAAAATCTATTTAATTGAATTAGCTGGTCAATAATAGAGTTGTTTTTTGTGGTATTTTCTTTAAAAATTACAAGGGGTGAAAACATCACAAATTAAATAATAAATAATCTTCATTCAAATAAATAGCAACATTAAATAAAAAATTACAATATTAGACATAAACAAACTTACTTATAAAAGTGTGTTTATTTTAAATTTGCTGTTTAGGAATTCAGTTATCAGGTATATTTTAAAAGCAACAAAATTACAAGGGAGGAAAAACAGATTACAAGTTCAAAAGTAAATAGTGTATATTCAAGTAGCAGCATTAAAAACATTAAATAAAAATTTGGCACCGTTAAACAAGTAAATAAAATACTTAAAAGGAAGCATTAAAACAGTAGCTTTTTTAAATTTGCTGGTCGAGAATTCAGATTTGGTATTTTTCAAAGCAACACAATTGCAAGGAAGGAATAAAATGCCAGATTCTTCTGTCTGTCTGTATTTACTCATCCAGAATGTGCTCTGTCAGTTAATGCCAAAGTTCCCGAAAGTGAGTAGCTGCAGTGAAGACAGCTGCTGGGGTCCTTCCCTCAGTGGGACGGGGTCAGGGGTCAGATCACTGTCATCAGCCTGCTAATTACACAGAGGCCCTGTGTGCTTCCTCTATAGAGCGGCTCCCTGAGAGGCCTGCTCTAATTGGCAAAAGCCTCTTCAACCTGCAATTACCTTTTTAACGGATCTCACAAGACACTGCAGAGGACCACTTACACGCTCAGACAGACACAGACTTACTCAGACCATTCTCACACAGATACTGTGCTGAGACATATTGATAATCAAATTTATATGAATTGTGACATTTTATTGATTTGCTCTAAAATAGAAACTCTATTTTTATTTACTCGCCCTCTTTCCATAAGACACTTCAGTCAATATTTTTAATGAATAATACTTGAAAATACCTGTCAATGTGAAAGAAATAGTGGATACAATGGATACGTCTTTTGCAATTAATAAAAAATGTTCCCCATTTGCAATAAAATATGTAATTTGCATGCAAAAAAAATTACTATTTTGATTGTACAATATATATAGATATATATGCAAAAACAAAAATCCAAAACACACCCAATGTACACTCTTTATTCGTAATTTTGTAAAAGTACAGTTTAAATACTTTTTTGTTGTTGTTTTTTGTTTGTTTTTGTTTTTTAGTAGAAAAGTTACATTGCCATCTTTTTCTGACCAAAGTGACTTGGAACACATTTGATGTCATAATTACGACTTCCCAACTCGTAAATACGAACTTCCCAGGAGGACTTGACCTCCTTGCAGCATATTCCAAATCCTCTAAAGCCACATTTATGTGAGGAACAAGCTAAATTCATGATCCTTTTTGGTCTCATTTGAGATTCGTAAGACCAAAATCGTATCATTTTGGTCTTAGGTTTTGTCCAATTACTCATATACCCACACACATGCACAAAAACAAACACCTGATGACTGTTCCAGTGCATGGGAAGAGAGAGAGAGAGAGAGATCGGTGGAGAGATTTTCAGGTTGAGTGCACCCCATTAAAAGAAGCCATCTGTTTATCAGCAGAGCGACTGAAGAATTGGGAGCCATTCAGTTTTGTGGAGTGACCCCAGCGTGGCCCTGAGAGAGAGAGCCAGTCTGATCAGTCTGTCTCGGTCTCACTTATGCTCACTGGCTCTTTCTTTCTCTCCCATGCTCCTTTTTTACTTCTTTTTGTATGCCTTTAAAACCGTCTTTGCCCTCTTTCGTTTGAGGGCCAGGGCACACATCAAAGCCCTTTTTACACGTTTGCATTTTTCTCTCATAAAGTCTCTTTTAACCGTACCCTTCGGTTACAACCACACATCGGATTTATGACTCATTGATCTGTGTTACTGCATGTGATATTTTATACTACCTATGCTTAAAGTTGTGAAGACAGAAAGATATAGCATTGTAATGGGAGTTTAATATGCTGTTTTAGTATTATTTCTATACCGTTATAGTATTTAGTAATATTTAAGAATTTTCTTGTATTTTTTATTTTTTTTGTCATTTATTTATACATTTATTCATTCGTTGTTTGTTTGTAAAGTTTTCTGTTTTTTTTTTGTTGTTGTTGTTGTTGCAGTTTTAGTTTTAGTAATTTTAGCACAAAAAAAAACAAAACTTACTTAAATTTATTTCTTGTAGTTGCCAAGGCACCATTTGTTTTGACTAATATTTCAGTTTTTAATAGTTTCAGTTAAGTGCAAAGAGCAAGGGAACAATGTACTGATAGCTACAATAATGTATTTCTATGCAAATCATTCATGATTCAGTTTTTAGATTTATTTTTATGTCCGTTTAAGTCTGTTTTATTAATTGTGGTTCATCCAAAGTATATATTTAGTTGGTTGCCAAATGCAGCATTTCTAATATAAAATGTATATTTTATTTACACTTCAGTTTTATTTAAATTACTGAAAAACCTTTTGAAATAGATTTAGTTTTAGATGACATTAACAAAACTGGTTTAAGAGCAAAGAAACAATGTCCTGATACTTACAAGAACACATTTCTATGCAAATCATTCTCAAAATAATTTTGAACATATATTAAGGCATTAAACTGAATGCCAATTTATTTAATAATGCCATCATTTTAAAACCACAGAGAAATCAGTTCTGCTTGTGTTTCACAAAAGAGGCCCAATTAAAAATCTGTTTTCTGCTATACTGACATTAAACCACGTGGGGGCACTACAACCGTTGTAAAAACCACTTACATCTACCATGTAATGCCACTTTTTCCTCATAGTGATTTCTTAATATGTTTAATTTGACTTTTTACAGTCATATTGACATAAATTGTGAGGTTAACATTTGTATCTTGTTTAAAAGCTCAATGCAGAATCATAACTTGCATCGTGCAATTTATCTAAGTGATAAAACATATTGACTTTTCTCGGATGTTAATGAACGCTGAGAAGAACAGGTTATTTGTAAATTAAGGTTGAGTGCTTTCTACTGAGTAGGTTAGAAAAATAATAAATCATATCAGCTCAAGAGGTTGAATCTGGCTCCATATTTCAGTTTTATTTAGCCAGTCTTGTAATTTAGGATATTGTGATTTGTATAAATATTTTATGATTCTTTTTTGTGAAATACAATATTACTTGTATTTTTTAATTAATCATGTCAAACAGTTTAAAATGCTATTAATGCAACTCTTCAGTTTCTGCATTTGACTGGATTCCACCTAAACTATTTGCACTACTTGCAATGGTTTTTATATCTTCAGAAGATTGTTTGTTATTATTATTATTATTGTTCAGATTGAGCCGAAGTTGGCTGGAAAGTGCCTGTGGCACACCCGTTCACCCGGAGGTCGTCTCGCCCGCCGTTATCCGGCCATTGTTGCCGTCTAAATGGGATCATGTGTATCAGAAAGGTGTCGGAGAGTGAGCTGAAAATCACTTTCACAAGTGGATGATTACCTCTGCCACGTTAACCCAGATTGGCCCGCTTCCATGCACTCATTGCTCCCTCAACCTTGACTGGAGCTTTTTCCCCCACAGGCGCTGTGTCCATTTATGAAGAATTGATTTCACCTCACCCATATTTCTACACACATCCTTCTTTTTTGTTACAGTTCTAAGAATGTGCGCTTAATCAATAGCCAATGTTTTGTCCTCTCTGTCATTGAGTGAACATAACAATATGCAGGCGTTTGGGGAATTAATGAATGACTGCAACTAAACTCTGTAAACTTTCTATATGGGTTTTGCACCTTGGCTTAATGAATATGATGTTATATTTTAACATGATGATTTTTTAATCATGTTCATAAATGAAAATATCGTGGGACGTTTCTGCTGTCGATCTGATGAATCCATGACACTCATCATAATGTATTTTTTTTCTCTGTAGGTATCTTTACGCTTTAGGCCAGAGAGTCTGGAAGAGATGGAAGAGGAGATATTTTGTGCTTGTTCAGGTGGGCAGATTTCCTAATTACAACTTTATATATGAATTGAATTAATTTGCTGAAAAAAAAAATGTGTTTTTTGTTGTTTTTCAGAAGGAAAACTGTAGTTTTTTTTTTTTTTTTGTAGTTTTTTTTTTTTAGTGTAAAGGAGTGCTGCACCATCATTATCTCTCCTGAGATAATGGGATCATTTTTGTGTAAAATATTTTATGTAACACACACAAATAAAAGCAAGAATATGGCTGACCTGTCAGAGAACATTGCGACATCATAATTATTTTTAATTGGTACATTTGAGTAAAATACCACAATAAATCCTTACACAAAATATAAAAATTCCATGTTTTCATTTGGTGTTACCTGCATTTGTGACATAAATTACACAGTTCAGATATAAATTTTTCATTTTTTAAGCTCTGTGTAGCGTACAAATATAATATTTTATTACAATTTAGGATGAAAAAAAACCCCAAAAGATTTCCTCTCTGTTCTGTTGTTCAGGTGAGTCAGTACACATTTGCCATGTGCAGTTACCGGGAGAAGAAGTCCGAGCCGCATGAGCTGATGCAGTTGGACGGGTATACGGTAGATTACTCTGATCCGCAGCCAGGTACACTCACGCTTCAACACTAATGCCTTATTTATTAATGCTCATGTGGGCGTTTAGATTTTAGCTCAAAATTGGATGAATAATCAAATGAATTAAAGTGACCTCAGTCGTAAAATTGCTGCATTTGAAAGAGATGTACATGTATAATGAATATCTGTATTATGTTGAAAGTTATATATCTTTGTTTATAATCTTTTAATAATATATTTATTAAAATATAAATATCTATAAAATGTTTTTGTGTGTTTGTGTGTATCAGAGTCTAAAGCAACTTTACTTTGAGATTATTTTGGTAGCACTTTAGTACTATTAACTAGTTGCTTATTACTGTTGCATGCCTGTTATTAACATATTGTCTGTTTATTAGCATTTATAAAGCACACTTATTCATCATGACCATATTATACATCCCTAATCCTACCCAATACCTAAACTTATCAACTACCTTACTAACTATTAATAAGCAGATTATTAGTTGATTTTGGTGAGTGTAATGTGTAATGGTTTGTTAATAGCAAGAATTGAACCTTAAAATAAAGTGTGACAATTATTTTTTAGCATCAGCTGCATGAAACACATTATGATTGATGTGTAGATGCCTAAATAGAGCAAGAAAAAAAAACACATATGAGTGTATTTCTTAGTGAAGTGTTCTTGAGAGAAAAGACATGTATTCATTTGCTAAAACTAATCTCTGCAGGTCTTCAGGGAGGCAGAGCCTTCTTCAGTGCTGTTCGAGAAGGCGATCTGGTGGTGTTCGCCAGCAATGACGATCAGGATCGCGCTCTTTGGGTCCAGGCCATGTACCGTGCCACAGGCCAATCCTATAAACCAGTAGCACCCGCCCAGAACCAGCAGAACTGCAGAGGAGGGAACACCCAAAAAGATGCCCCTGTGTCCTTACTCAGTATGTTATATGTCATACTAATATGATCCCAATAAGGGTCTATTGTATAGTGATTTTCTTGATTTCAGACCATTTTTTTAAAATCCTCAAACCTAAAATAAGGTCGGCTATTTTTCTGCCACCTTCAGCTGTCCCCTCCTGAATGGACTTTGAAATTGGAGGTTGTGGTGGCCAGCCATCGATCCATTGGGCCGCAGCACAGCCACAGTCTAAACAAATGTCAGCGGGGGGCTTGAATAACCCAAACACTGCTGCTGAGTGAAAGGAGGAGCACTTACACAACTGAAATGCTACAGTTTGCTCACTTTCAACAAACGGAGAGTGAGCCGAATGAGGTTTATATCATTATCACCTCTGAAGAAGCGTTCTGTGAGCTCCAGGGCATTCATTTAACGTAAAAGCTAAGGAACATGGCTTAAAACTAGCATTTTGATTTATAAATCTGCTATGTAATCACTATAAAGCTTCGTTTTTGAGTACTGATGGTGATTGTGTAGATGAAATCAGGCTTTTATGAGTTTATAATGTGCATGCGCCGCCATTTGACTTTCATGAAATTTTTTCAAGGTCTCTTCCCTCTTGTCTTACTGGACCTCATACACATCTTTTCTTGCCTCCGAGGTTCAATGCAAAAGCCAAATCGAATGATGGCGAATTGTTTGACAAAGAGCATGGAACAGTTCCTCGGATCGCCAAAACGGCATTAATGCGCGAATATCATCGCAGTCACTGATAACCGTAGTATTCGGCAAATTTAAATGTCATGCATTCTTTCAGAAATACTTCTTACAGATTGAATTTGATCACTAAATGAATTCAACGAATTCCCCTAAAATCCAGTCCCATTTGACGCCTGTTAACAAAATCCGCCACGTTTCAGCGAGTCGATGAAGTTATTAACTCGTCCTGACATTGGATTTCCTATCATGGATTGATTGGCAGAGATCTGTCTCGCCGGCTTATACTCAACACTACCCGGAGTCCTCTCATAGCCAGATCGGTGTTTCATATCTGAAGGAACGCCGATGTCTTGTCCTGCCTCATTAGTCTTTCCGACTCCAGCTGGATTCACTTGAAGCGACCCGCTGAGCCGTACCTGTGATTTCGCCCCCACTGCCGTGTTGATACCTGTCATAAAGCTGCCGTCCGCCTTGTGGAGAGATGTCAGATGGATGTGACTGCTGCCGTGACCGCCTGGACCGGGCCCCTTCAGCTGGGATTAAAGACGACGCACCCCCTCCGCACTGACTCCATCCACTTATCCATGGATGATAGCGGTAACTTGAAGTTGACACGGATCAATGTGCTGCTCCTGTCAAACCCCATCCGTCAGACTCTCAACGTGGATCAATACCACGCTCCTCTTTTGTCTCTTTTTTTCTCGATGTAACGAACGTAAAATGACCTACATCGAATTAAAAGAACAGACAATGGGTCGCCGCTTGTCGATTGGGAGATCGTACTTCTGAGCACCCAACAAGTGATGTTTTGGGGGGAACCAACAAATGCCCACACTGCTTCCAGGCAAGAACAGGGCTTTTCACCATCAATACCAAGTCGTTGGCATGCCAGAAATGGCAGCGTTAATAAAAGCAATCACTAATGCTCGTCTCAAGAAGGTGCCGCTGGCCATGGAGGCGTCAGGAGATGTGTCTCAAAAGCCTTGGTCTTTTGGTGGTTCCTTGAGAAGCGAAGGCCCTCGCTCCGCATATGTGGCCTCTCATAACACGCCGCCAGCGAGTGTTAGGCTTTTCACGGACCTCCCATTAGCCCATTTTGAGGACGTTCGTGAAAGGACTGGAAATGAACTTGGGCACACTTTTAGTGCTTTCTCCTGCTTTTTCTGCCTCGCGTCTTTCTCTCAGCTCCTTCTTTCTCTGACTTGCCCTGACCCCTCGGCCCCTTCGCAAGGTTTTTTTTTTTTTTTTTCACTCCCGCATTCAATTTCCCCCCCGTTCCTCTCCGCCCAAGCCGTGTCAGGAAGTCTGAATGTGTACATCGGCGAACGTGCGCCTGCGTTGGTCCTAATTACAGCGCTCTCACAAAGGTGCGCTCCTTTTTCTTTTGTTCTAGAGTTAGTGAGTATGTGTGAATTAGTGATTTATAATTTATACATGTCTTCTGTATTCACCAAAAATTGCTTTAAGTGCTTTGAAGTCACACGTTTTTGTTTATATTCTGTTTCCACACAGCGGCGTTTTAAGCGTTTAATGCGCTAAAGATCAGGACATTCAGCCCGTCGCGGCTTAGAGAAGGCCACAGGGTGTTTTTTTTAGCCAGACCTGGCCTTTATTTTAAAAGGCTGAATGCTGGTTTGAATGCGAGAGGTGTTGGATTGATAAATTAGAGCACTTTGGGGCTGATATTTACGTGGGCATGTGGACAAAGTGCTAATATTTTACAGCAGTTTACAGCCACGCTTCACTAACGTTTCAGAGCGCCTGCCAGCTGAAATGTGGAAAACTGAGTTTCACAGTGTAGCTTTGGCCAAAAGAGGTGAAATGCAAACACTCAAGGAGATGGAGAGTGTGTAACCAAACACAGATTTCAGGCTTTTACACAGCGCTTCAAGGTGTGAACCACACTTGTGTTCCACTAC
>NC_056621.1:14764908-14827408 GCF_018340385.1 Cyprinus carpio | reverse complement strand
GAATGATAGTCTGACACTGTTGTAAGTGACGAGCAAGTCAAAGACATACTGTACAAACATTTATTAATTTTTTTTTTTTTTAACATGAGTTAACATTATACAGCTGGATATCTACGAATCTCTGCTCTGAGAGAATGAACAGATTTGAGCTAGTATTTTGGGGGGGGGTAGTAACTAAAAAGTTACTCTACATATACTCAGTTACTTGTTTACTACTGTAAGGATTTTTTATATATTTATAATTAGTTACTTATGTACAATTACTTGTAATAACTTTGTTGAGATAACTTAAATATTCAACTTAAAGTTAACTAATTTTATGATTTCAAGCATGAACACTTAATTTGTTGCAACAACAAATTATTAATTATTGTAATGTTGAATTTTAAATTGTGATAACTAATTGCAGCAAACATTTTTTACAGTGTAGTAGCCTGTCTGTCCAATATTATGAAGCTGCAGACTCGGAGCCAGAGCCTGCTGCATCTACAGTCCCGCACCCAGAGTCCTGCATTGTTAGCCACCTCGTAAAATATGTACAAATTGGTCGATTTGTCTAAACCCCTGTGTCGGTTAGGTTTAGGGGTGGGGATAGGTGTAGGTCATTCGTACAAATTCATAAGAATTGTGCAACTCGTAAAATACGTCTTAACCCCTGTGTCGGTCAGGTTTAGGGGTGGGGTTAGGTGTAGGTCATTCGTACAAATTCATAAAGGGGTCGGAGAATGCGGGACTCTGGGTGCGGGCCTCCGAGTCTGCAGCTTCATACTACTCTGTCTGTCTGTCTATTTGAGCGCACACACACATATTCTGTATACACTATAATAGTATACACTACAATAGATTTTTACAACAGATTAAGTTTTTTGTTATTTAGTCTCTTATACTCACAAAGGCTGCATTTATTTAATCAAAAATACTGTAAAAACAGTAACATTCTGGAAATATCGCATTCTAAAATATCAGTTTTTTATGTTATTTTTTTCTGTGATTTCAAAGCAGTCATTACTCCAGTCTTCAGTGTCACATGATCTCCCAGAAATCATTGCAATACGCTGATTTGATGCTCAAGAAACATTTCTTATTATCAGTGTTGAAAATGGTGTTTGCTGCTTAATGTTTCTGTGGAAAGTACATTTTCCAGGATTCTTTTCAAAGTTCAAAAGAACAGCATTTATTTGAAATTTAAATCCTTTGTTCCATTATAAATGTCTTTACTGTCACTTTTAATCAGTATTCTATTAGAGTATAGTATAATATGATGTCATATAGTACAGTGTAAATAGATCAGCTAAGTGCATGTTTATAGTAAACGTGTTTTACTCTGATCCTGTTGTTGTGTTTCAGGGTTGGTTCAGCCCGGGCCAGGTGTTTGTTCTGGACGAGTACTGCGCTCGATACGGGGTGAGGGGCTGTCATCGTCACCTCTGCTACCTGAAAGACCTGATGGACTTCTCGGATAACAACGCCCTGGTGGACCCGACCCTGCTCCACTACAGCTATGCCTTCTGTGCCTCACACGTCCACGGTAACAGGTATTACAGTAGGCTCACAAACGCTGGCTTATTTTGTACAACTTTTCATTGACATTAAATTTACATTTATGCAAAGTGACTTCCACTGCATTCAAAGTACACATTTTTATCAGTCCGTGCTATTCATGGGACTCGAACCCATGACCTTGGCAGTGCTAGTGCTGTTCTCTGCTGTTTAAGCTACAGGAAGGACGTCCGGACAGAATAGAATTCAATTAAAAGATTAAATCAATTTTGTCACATTTTTACAAAAATTTTTACTCGTAAGTGATTTTATATAAAAGTATTGCGAGTTATGTAATCAGATTACTTTTTTCAAGTAACTAGTAAAAAAAAAAACATGGCTTTAAACTTACTTTTTCAAATAAGTAATGCAAGTTACTTTATTTTTCTGTTTATTCACTGATATCTCTTCTGTCCCCATGTTGAGAGAAATCAGGAGTGAGGTACAGAGGCACTTCCTTCAGCCTGAGACTTATTCATTTCACAAAGAGCCTTTACAGTTGCCAAAAATATACCTTTTGGGTGGTTTTTTGTTATTAAAAATCAAAAGCAAGCCCAGCTCAAGTGAGAAAAAGTAACACGAAAGTAATATAATGCATTACTTTCCATAAAAAGTAACCAAGTAACAACTTTTTTATGGAGTAATGCAATATTGTAATGTGTTACTTTTAAAAGTAACTTTCGTCAACACTGTGTGTGTGTGTGTGTGTGTGTGTGTGTGTGTGTGTGTGTGTGTGTGTGTGTGGTGATATATATATATATATATATATATATATATATATAGGTGCTGTCAAACGATTAATGATGTCAAACGATGTTTACATATTATATGTGTGTGTACTGTGTATTTATTACACACATGCATGTTTATATTTAATAAATATGTTTATCTTCATATATCTTATATATATATATATATATATATATATATTATATATTTATCTTCATATATATATATAATGTATTTACTATTTGATAATAGTAGTATTAATTTGATATTAAATTTCATTAAGGGGAAACATTTCATAGGTTCATTGTTATTGGAAAGATATTAAAAAATATAATGTAAGCACCTGACCACATGCAAAAAAGATGTTCTGTTATAATTTCTATATAAAAATAAGCACTTTAGCAATGCCCCACAGCCCTTTCAAACAGCGAGGAACATTTGTTTTCCGTGGAGGTTGTGCTTTTTGAATTCTCACGTATTAAGTGTTTGAAATCAAGGATTTCATTTGTGTTGGACAAATGAGAAGTCCCACATGTTCGATAGATCACAAAAAGAAAAAGAAAAACCACTTTGAATGGCTTTTGTCCGCACATAATGTGTGGGCATACAAAAGAAACGACAAGACAGAAGAATTTCTTTAATCACTCGGGAGGCACTCAGCGTGGCAGCCATGTTCCCGCTTCACTCAAACACAGACTGAGAGCGTCTGCTTGGCAAATTAATTAATGGCTCCCCATTATCTCAAAACACAAAGCAATTAAACCGTAATTACGGAGTCCATTTGTGCAGTTTCTACATTTTAATAATTTTCCTTTCATAAGACCGCCGAGGATCAGAATTTCATATAACAGGCTTGTTTTCTGTAATTGATTGTGTGAATTATTGACGGTTCAAGACAGAAATGTGCTTTACGTTAGCGGTGAGAGGACTGAATGCGGCTCGGGTATGAGCAATGTCCCTTGTCCACTTGTTGGGGAAGTCCTTTGTGTTTAGCGTACACTGGAAGCTGTTCGTTTTCCACTTACCTCGAATCAGCCGTCAATTGACTTATTAGATGTTAAATACACACGGATGTGCTCCCTGTCTTTGATGGCTTATTTAGTCAATTATGAACAGTAATGATTAGCCTCTCTAGCTAATCACCAGTTACAAATGAGGAAAATTGGCATGAGTAGCTTTTTGTTGGAGGAGGTGTCATTTGAATAATGACAGTTCAGCTGTGAAGCCCACAGAGAGTGTTCATGGGAAACTCAGAAGGGGCAAAAAGTGAAATAAAAAGAATGAACTCTTTAAAGCGTTGTATTGCACAGATCCTCCAAAGACATTTTTACCCATTCTTGATGTTACCATTATATTTTATATGTATACCTTGTGACCTTGTTATATTTCAAAGCCTGTTAAATATTAAAAGTAGTGACCTTCATAACATAATGTTGAATGGCTATAATTAATGGATGGAATTGAGGGAAAAATGCATTTAATAGAGATGTCAGTAGCATTATTGGTATGAGTGATACTGGCCTTCATTAATAATAGTTACTACTTAGTAAAAAGATGCCATTAAACTCATATTTAAAATATACCATATTTATGTTGTTGCTACATTAATTTGAAGATACGGTGTGAATCAATGTGTTTATTAATATGAATTACAGAAAAATGTTTGATTCATTATTAATTGTTTTTAATTGATTGACAGTAATATACATTATTTATATACTGTATATATATATATATATATATATATATATATATATATATAAAACTACTTATATATGTATGTATGTATGTATATAAAACTACTGGAAACATTTATTTTATAAAAAATATAATAAGTGAAAAAGAACACATCATTTACAGTAAATAACTTAGGTATTTTTTTTTTTATTTTTTACTTTTTTTTTTAGTGGTTTTTATTAAATTGTTAGTAAATATTTTTTTATTGATACTATTTTTTTTACAGTGTGTGTTTTGTGGATTGTATATATTTTTACTGTGTGTGTGTGTGTGTATATATATATATATATATATATATATTTGATAATTGCAAATTTTTATATTGCAAAATTCAGAATTCTTTTTTTTTTTTTTAAACTGGAAGTGTGAAATATAAACCCAGAATTCTGACTTTTATAATTTATATTTCACAATTCTTATTTTTATTCCTCTGAATTCTGAGTTTACATTACGCAATTCAGTTTTTGTTTTGGCTTCTTCCATGGAAAAAAAAAAATAAAAAAGGTATCTACAACCTTTTATCTCACAATTCTGACTTTTTCTTGCTCGTGTTAGTTTATAATTCACAATTCACAGAATTGTGAGAATAAAAAAATCTGAATTATGAAATAAAAACTCTTAAATACCTATTTTATTTTTTATCCTGTGGCGGAATCAAGTTTTTGTTAAAAATGCATTATTTATGAAATTATAATATCCTTGTTTAATACAATTTTAATAAAAGTGATTTTTCTTTTCTATTTACCTTTTTAATAATACAAAAAAACAATTGTTTTGAAAAATACCAAAAACGATAATCAGCAAAAACTGGTAAAAAGAGAAGCTAAAGTCCACAAATGAGATAATTTTTATCTAATGTGATGAGCTTTAAGGCTTTTTAACTTGTGCACAGCTAGAAAAGAACGCTGGTCCAGACAACCTCGAATCTTCAGTTCAGATGAGAATGCATCCGCTCAACTGATCTAACACATCAGTCAATAACTCAAAGAGCACTAGTGACAGTGCAGCCTTGCTCACAAGGTGAGTGTGCAGCTTCAAACCTGGGGAGAAAATGTCTTAGAGTTTATCTTCATTTCATGACAGCTTTATTTCTGATCTTCCACCCACTGATTACAACAGAGAACACACACTTTCTGCAGGCTTGCTTCCAGGAATTCATTTTCTTCATAATGATTTCAAAAAATGTGTGTGCTTCCAGGAATTCATTTTCTTCATAATGATTTCAAGTAAGAAAAATGTTTGACCTGCGCTAATTTCAAATAATGTGGCATGAAAATTCAAACGCAGCATCAGAAAGCGACATTAACTTACATCGTGTCTATGTGCATACACATACATACATACGTATATATATATGGGTGTGTGTGTATATATATATATATATATATATATTATATATATATATATATATATATATATATATATATATATATATATATATATATATAGTATAAATATCATTTTCTTCATAATGATTTCAAAAAATGTGTGTGCGGTATATTAATATATATAATAGTATATATTATGTTTATGTCTTTCTAGCATTCAGAGTTATGTTTTAGGTGACAATGGAATGGTTTGTAAACTGTGAAATGTGTGAAAGGAGACTTCTTTCAGACATGTTTGTCAGTGCAGACATCCTCGTGGCACATTTCAGTCAGCGTCGCCTTCGTTTGACTGACAGATGCACCCTGAGCTCGCCGAGGCTTGAGACTGAAGAGCAAGTACGCGAGAGCAAGCGGACAGGTGCGGCTTCGTGTGTGAGATGAACTGGCGAGGACGGACTGACAACGAGTGACAGTAATCACAATCTAACCTCTTTCTCACCTGTCAGTCTCTCGCCTGTCCATCATGCTTGGCCGCCCCGTGTGACAAGAGTATTCAACGGTCTGCACACTCACTTACTCACTGTAAACATGACATACATCCTTTGGATTGTCACTTCTGTCTCGTCCGTGAGGTCTTGATATGATCGGATACACACCAACCCCATCTGTCACAGAGGATGGAGCGCGTCGTTTCCCTTGCAAACGCACAACTCTGAAACTCACAACCATCTTCCTGGACAGTTCGGCACGGCCAGACTTTCCCGAGACTCCCGTCAGTGTTTAACCCTCGTTGACTGGCCCATGTTTCACTCGTATCAAACACACTCGCTTCGTCAGGCACAAACAATAAGTCGGACCCCCAACAGGCCGCCACACTGCACCCGTTCCCAACGGGCCAGCACTGCGTGAGGTCGCGGAATCCACACTTTGCAAGATTTTTCTGCACATTTGAGTTGCTGCTCTTTGAATTGAAGTATCTTGGAGCTGGTTGGGATTGTGTACTTACTGTTTGACTGGTTTTGTGTTTTGTTTATGGTTTTGCAGACACATGCATACCAAAGCAACTTATTATTAGTAATGTGAATAACAAGCACAACTACTTTTTTATGTTTTCTAAAGGAAATGTGGTATTTCCAAAAGCTAGGTAGTTGCTTACTGGCCGAAGTCTTTATTTTATTTTATTTATTTTATTTTATTTTATTTTATTTTATTTTATTTTATTTTATTTTATTTTATTTTATTTTATTTTATTTTATTTTATTTTATTTTATTTTATTTTATTAGTATTTCAAGTAATTTTTTATAAATAAATTAAAAATATTTATATTTGCAAAAAAAAAAACCGTGAATAATTTTATTTTATATTTTTTACATTTCTTTTGAAGTTAATTATAATATCTCTACTATTTTGCATTAAACTTTTACATCACACATAAATGTATTTATTATACTTCTTGTTTACAAAAAAATATGCATTTACTTTTGCAATATAATATAATTTACAAATAGTATTATAAAATAATATAATAGATTTTAAGTTTAATATTTATTTTTATATTTTTAAATGTTATGCTTTAAAATATATAAAATAAATGTATGTATTAAAAATATTTTACATTTTATTTATTTTTTTACCTTTATTATTTAATATTTATTTTAATAGTTATATTTTATATATGTCATAATATAACAATTATTGGTGGTGGTAGTAGTAGTATAATAATATATGCTATTATAATAATATACTACCTACATCCAATAATTGTTATATTACTATTATTATTATTATTTTATTTTAATACAAGTTATTTATTATTATATTTTCTTTGCCAAGACAATTTGCAATATAATATTACAATGATATTATGGTTCTATATATATATATATATATATATATATATATATATATATATATATATATATATATATATATATATATATATATATATATATATATGCTATGTTAATTTAAAAAAAAAGTCATCAAATAGTTTTCTGTACTATTTTTCTCATCCACTACTTTTTTTTTTTTTTTTTTTTTTAAGAATAGCTGAAAATGATATAGGTATATAGCTTTGTCTTTTCATCTGTTAGCCAACTGTTTGACAAGCAGAATTTACAACCAAATGTAACTTTGTTTTTGTAACCAAATGTTTCTTTGTTTTTAAAGGCAAGAAACCACATGCACATGATCAACAAATGTAACATACTGTACAGTGACGTTCAATCATCTGGCCCCAAACTCGCTCACACCGGCCCCTTGCCAACAGGCCATCCTTACTGTAAATCCTTGAATAATGATATCAAAACTGATGTCTTCCTTAGCAGACACCACTAATAATGTAGTGTTATGTAAGATAGAATAGGATGTGTTTCAAGGTTTGAAGGATTCGTTTAGCATTAGTCAAGTCAATGGAAAGATGTGTGAATTGTGAGAGACTTAATTACTGACTAAAGTCATAAGACTTTGCTAGTCGTAGGTTTACTGTTGTACTGGGAGCCACAAACGAGGATAGACTCCACGCTATAGAGCGATTCTCCCTCGTGCTAACAGTTCAATTCCCAGGCCTCTTGTTAGAAGCAGTTAAACTAAGAGGCCTTCCTTAAGAACTAATGAGCCTACACAGAACGACAGACAAAGACACCGAGATTAAAGGGTCGATGTGGAGTTTATACACTCCTTCACCTTTACCGTAATGCAAAAAGGAGATTTTTCTTTTCATTTGCAGGCACTGATCTCTCTCTCTCACCCCCCGCTCGCACATACATACATGTCTTCTGCCGCTCTTCACACCCCCTCTTTGTGTTCTCTTTTAGGATTAGCTGGCTCTTGTCAAAAAGAAAAGGCAGATTGCATTTAATGGAGAGAGGGATTTGAAGAACAGACAGGTTTACAAGTTGCCTTTACCTCTGCGTGTATGGAAAGCTCTTTCTACAGCGCTTAGCTGTGCCTTTCAGAAAGAGTGCAGGGTTTGGATAGCGAGGCACAATGGCTTCTAACTAAACTGCCCATTGTCGACAGGAAAAATGAACTTTAGAATGATTACTTAAGCTCTTAAAGTGCAATTGTGCAAAGCTTAGTGCTTGAACATAGGCTGGCTACATTTGATTGTTGTACTGTAGTTATGTGGTAATGAGAGAAGCTATGTAGTTTAAATCTGTGACCATTTTATTTTGTAGGTAGGTAGATATATATAGTAAAGATTTTACAATTTGGTTTGGTTCGATACGACACGGTATGGGGGTAATTGGTTACGTCGCAATGTTGGGAATATTTCGGTGAGCCAATGGATATCACACACAAGCATTACATATCTCAATCAACTCACTATACAGAAAGTGATAGTAAAAATGTAATGACGGAGCTTTCGGCATCTGACGCCACATATTCAGAGACGACGAGAGACGAATGGTTAACGGTATATAGCTAACTGTTTTCATTTATTCCCTTAATATTTCTCTTGTGGCCCATACATAGCGGGAAAAAATGAGAAGAAATGTATATCGTGTTCAACGGGTTGTTTTTGAAAGTCGGTGCTTTAAATATAGGCTAAGCTTTTTATTTCATTGATTTTTATTGATGACTGCAGTGTTAATATTTTAATTATAGGCCTATAATTCATTGTATAATAGGCTAGACCTGTTTTAAAAAAAAAAAAAAACATTTTAACTGAGTAAATAGCCTAATCTTTTGTTATCCTCGCAGCGCATCAGTTATACGGTAATTATTGCGGTGCAAATTATTTGTCATTTAATTTAATAAAAGTAACTTCATAATATGAATAGGCCTAAGAAAAATAAGTATGTGACAGGCCTACATTAATTGGAAATGCCAAATTATATATATATATATATATATATATATATATATATATATATATATATATATAATATATATATATATATATATATATATTTTATTTATTTATTTATTTATATATATATATACAAGCAAGTGTGTATGTATATATATATATATATATATATATATATATATATATATATATATATATACACACACACATACACACACACACACACTATACCATATAAAATCATATAAATTCATTTACATATGAATAAAAATAATACGAAATAGTACTTTATTTGAATAAATTGTTGAATTTTCATTTTAAGATAATTCCAATTGCTTCCCATCTTGCATTACCTTAATGCGAAGGATACATTTATTTTGATATTCTTTTATTGTAGGGTTTTGGATTGCGAAACCCTTCAATGTGAGTCGAAGCATTGTTCAGTTCTGCGGAAATATTTGTGAAACTTGACAATTATCTTTGAGAAATCTTTTGATTATGAGGTTGAAGCACAGGATTCAAGGGCAGTTGGAATTAATGAACAGGTGTTGTAAAGAATTAAGAAGAACATTGAATGTTTGCGTGTTGTTTTGGCAGACCGGACGGCATGGGCACAGTGACAGAACAGGAGGAGGAGGAGTTTGAGGAGATCAGGAGCAGACTGCTGACTTTACTGGAGAAGCAGATCACACATTTCAGGTAGAACAAGCTCCCACGTCCACTTCTGTCCTGAAATAGAGGCATAACAATGGAAAAATCCATGCAAAAATATAAATAATAGCTAACTATATAATCAAGTTAAGGCACATTATAGAGTTTTATACAATATAGATGATTTCAAAGCAGCTTCTTGACAGACAATTGTCATTATCCAGCTCAGTTCAGGTTCTCATCCAATAGTGTAGATAATATTATTGAATATTAAAGGAATAGTTCACCCAAAAATGAAACTTTGCTGAAAACGTATTTAGCCTTGGACCATCCAAGATACTCCAGTCCATCAGTTAATGTCTTGTGTAGTGAAAAGCTGCATGTTTATAATTAAGAAGACCATCAAGACATTTTTACTTCAATAATATCGCTTTCTCCAGTGAAAAAGCTGTTTTGTCTGAATCAGGAGAGAAATATGCACAGATGAAGCACCAAAAACATTTCTAAACAAAATTGTTGGTGGCTTTTGATGTGAGAGGACAAAAGCAAATGAATTTTATCACTGGAGGAAGCATTATTACAGATTATGGACTATTATTTTGGGCAGAATCGATAGTTTAAAGTTTAAAAATCTTAACGATAAATTTGTTTCTTACAAACATGCAGCTTTTCACTTCACAAGATGTTAATTGATGGACTGGAGTGGTGCGGATTATTGTGATGTTTTTATCAGCTGTTTAAACTCTCATTCTTATGGTGCCCATTCACTGCTGAGGATCCATTGGTGAGAAATTGATGTTAAGCTAAATTTTTCAAAATCTGTTACGATGAACAAACAAACAAACTCATCTACATCCTGGATGGCCTGAGTGTGAGTGCATTTTTAGCAGATATTAATTCATGGGTGAACCGTTTCTTTAAGCATGGTTTAAAACCATCAATCTTGTAATTACAATGTAATAACAATGTAATAACTGGTTCCTGTAGCCAAATCAGTTGATAACCCCTGTATAACATCTCAGTGTGCCGTTTACTCATTTGCCACACCCGCTCCTCATGGGTCCTCGTTTTGAAGCGACCTCCCGCTGGCCCTCCTGTAGCGCACTGGAAGCACTAGTAAAGAGGGTTTTAGTCTTGCGGTTGCAGCGACACTGAATAACCAGCTAAAACCACTCAAACAAAAGCTACGAACAACATCTTGGCTTATGCAAATGGACAAGGCTGGTGTGGGGCGTGCCGGGGATTAAGCGCGGTGCCCAACCCAAGCTGATTAGAGCTTGTTGAGTCACTTGGTAAGTGTGCCTCTTGCCCCGTACGCATGAAAAAAACACGCTGAGGGCCGTTCAGGGGGCATTTCACACCTGTGGTGTGAGGCCTCCATGAGAAGCACTTCCCTTTGGCCTTCATTCATCCCGCCTGGCATTGTCCATGCACACGCTGACACCTGTCCCTCCTCGACAGGCTTTGGAAAACATCTCTATTTAAGAGATGTAATTATTGTCCCATGATAGCTGAGAAACAGCAGTCTGTGACTGACTCCTTCAGTTTGCGCTCCATATTCTTTTTTTTTAAGCCCTCAGTTAATTACCACTCGAGTGTTACCTTTGTCTTGTTGCCTGTAGGTACTGTTTCCCCTTCGGGCGACCGGAGGGGGCTCTTAAAGCCACGCTCTCTCTTCTGGAAAGGGTGAGTGTCGCCAATTAACTTTGCATGCTTTGCATCTTATATCAATGTCTTGTGTGTAGTAGCTTGTGATAAAAAACTTAAATCTTAATAAGTAAGTATTTCGTAGGTTCTGATGAAAGACATCACCACGCCGGTCCCACCTGAGGAGATGCGCAAGTTAGTTCAGAAGTGCCTGGAAAAAGCTGCTCTCATCAATTACTCCCAGCTGACTGAATACGCCAAGATCGAAGGTTTCTCACTAAATGCTTTTCAGGGCTTAACAGTAAGGTTTTTGTTTTTTTTTTGTTTTTTTTTTGCTGGCCCTGTCAGATATGAAAATCCAGAACACCTGTCAGTGTTTTCAGAAGCTCCAGCACAAAAACATACACTGATGTTCAAAAGAAATGAATACTTTTATTCAGCTAGGATGCAAAAAATATATTAAAAGTGAGAACAAAAAATTTATAATGCTACAAAAGATTTGTATTTCAAAAAAATGTGTTACAGTTTTTTTTTTTACAAATTCAACTCAAGTTTAACTTTATATTCATTTTTAATTTTTTTTTTTTTTTTTACTTTATATTCATCAAAGAATATAATACTTTTTTTTATTTTTTTTTGAATTTTTACTTTTGTTTATTTAATTTTTTATTTATTTAATTTTTTATTTTAAAATTTTTTTTTTATGTAATCTTGACTTTTTTGATAGATGTACTCCACATGACAGGAATTAATTACATTTGGTAAATATATTCACCTAAATAAAATATCTAGTGCGTAATATTTATTACACCAACTGACTATATATATCCAGGAGCGGTGCGTCTGTGGGCAGCGATCGTTTACGTACCGTTAATGATCAAATGTTGTGTGTATTAGTGCTGTCAAATGCACAATTAATCGCGATCTGCACCACACATCGCATACAAAATATGTGTGAAAAGTTTTTCGAGGTTTTTTTTGCATTTAATATACAGGTTATGTGTGTGTTGCAATTCTGTGTATATTTATTATGAATATATAAAAGACACACAGAACAGTATATATTTTTTTAAAGACCACACATACAGTATATATATTTTTAAATGACATTAAAAAATATGTGTGTTATATATTATGATTAAATACAAAATAAAACATTTAGTATATAAACAACATATTTTTCTGAAATATATAAAGACATGCATGTGTGTGTATTTATATTAAATACTAAATAAAAACAGCACCATTTATATTATACATGTATTATGTATAAACAAAACACGTTTATTTTGGATGCGATTAATCGCGATTAATCGTTTGACAGCACTGTAAGTATAGTATATATATATATATATATATGATATACTAATATAAATATATATTATATTATATACATATATAATATATATATTTGTATATATATTAATATATATTATCTGACCATTTTTCATATATCCTGTATATATATATATATTATATATATATATATATAAAGTGTTACTTTATAATAAATATTTTAAATATTATTAAATATGTTTCTGACCATTTTTCATTGAATGTAAAGGTTTCTTTTCAAAGAAAAATGTGCAATAATATTTACATAGCAAAACATACTGCCAAGAATATCACAAATAAACTCCATGAAGTGTACGTCTCAAAATGTGTAGTTTAGTCAACTTGAAATGTGCAGTTGTCTTAACTGACAGCAAGTTAAATCCAGGGACGTTTTGAACGTAAACTTAAAATTGTGATTTGTGAATAGTGTTTATTGTCAAAAGCTTTTTGTCTTTCAGAGTAGCTGACAAAGTCCTTATTGTTGAGCCCTTTTGATACATTGCTTTATGATCTCAACCTATAAACATGTTTGGGTTGGTTGACAACTAGTGTGAATGTTGTGATGTCTGTATTTGAGCAGACAGCAGCCAGGCGTCTCCAGAAAAAAGACTGGAGGACATGATCAGACTAGGAGAGCTGTGTATGGAAGTGTTACAACAGAACGACGAGCATCACTCTGAGGTAAAACCCACAGAACATCTCTTCATAAAGACGTCTTGTCTCAGTACAAACTAGTTCCTGCTGAGAAAGCCTTCAGTTAGTCATTGTATCAATGCTTTTTCTTCCTTGTTTCTCATATTCAATATCCAACGCAATATTCTGCACCAGCAGCATTGATCATGTGACGTCTCTTTACAACATATGTTCAAAGAAGCCTTCAGTCACGTAGACAGAGAATCAATCTTTGTTTATCATCAGGCCTTTTGGTGTTGCATGTTGCTCCAGAAGGTATTGCATGATCATTTCTGAGCAGACTCGTGATCATTTACCGTCTCGCTGTCCATTTTCCTTGCTGCGTTGCCATAACAGCTGTTAGCGAGTGACAGCTTACTCGTCCAATGCCAGCTCATAGTAGCGGTGGAGGAAAACAACGCCCACGGCCCATCTGCACAGGGCCAGCACCCGCTAACACTCTCACATCAACGTTCAAAAAATACAAGATCGGAGGAAACCGATCAATCCTAGGTGTTCAGGCTTCGCTGACAGATTTTTTGCTAAATAAAAATGTGAATGTAGACATCTGCTCGCGGGCTATTTTTAGTCCTCAAGCTTCCAACAGCTGTCACAGACGACAGAGACAATGATGCCAAAACGCTTGTGCCTAACAAGACAAATGTCCCACATGCTGTCACTAAGGAAACATCAAGGTGTGTGTGTGGTGCGCTCACTTCTACATTAGTGAAATTATGTTCACTTGCAATTTGTACAGTGAAAGCATTGTCTTGTACAGTGTGTACTGCGTTTTCACTGTTCGAATGCATATGTTGAATGAATAGAAGACGACAAAATGTTTTTCGATCTGATATTTCTCTCTCTTTCTCTCTTTTGTTTGTAAATGCATTAGGGAAGAGAGGTAAGAATCTTATATTTCTCTCTTGTGTTGTGTTGTGCTGTCATTAGCAAGAAATACATGGCGGCTTCTCTTTGGGCAACCCTATTTATTTGATCAGTTATGATTTTACAAAGCATATTGGATATACAGATTGGATACGGATGTAAGATTTTTTTATTTTGAAAAAATCCTAAAATTGGTATTTTTTAAAATACATTTATTTAGCAGTTAAACATTTACAATGTTACAAAATATGTCTATTTCAAATAAACTTATATTCATCAAGGAATCCAAAAATATTGTAACATGGTTTCCACGGAAATATTAAGCAGCACAAATATTATCAATGTTGTTTTAAATATTGATAATAATAAGAAATGTTTCTTGGGCAGCAAACAGCATATTAGAATCATTTCTGAATTTTTTTTTATATGGTTTCAAAGGAAAACACACACACACACACATATATATATATATATATATTATATATATACACATATATATAATATATATAATATATATATATATATATATATATACACATATATATATTTGTATATGTGTTATTTTTGTTTAATTTTTTTATGTTATGAACCTTTGAAAAGTAGTATGGGTTTGTGTGTGCATGTAATTTTTTTTATTAATTTTTTTCAGAAATTCAGTTATTTTGTATTTAAATAAAATACATATATAGAATACATGAAACGTGTAATGTTTATATTAATAGGTTATGCATTAACACATTATTTATATTTAGTATATATATTTAATTATTTTATATTTTCAAAATATTTATATTAATGTGACGCAATATTTATATTTAATATAAATAATACTCATTTGCATAAAAATCACATGCAATCCAGGCTGAGATTGCAAGGAAATCGTTTATATGAAGATGGTTTGGTTGTGTATTATGCTAATTATTAACTGTGGATATTATAACATGAGTAAGAACCAGTGTATATATGAAGTTTACGTGAGAACCTTTCTGCAAATAAGTTTGAACCTTTATACACAATTATTAGTGAATGAGACTCACTGTCTTATTTTTAATTGTATCTTCATGAAAGGACATTTTAAGATAACAATGGCAATAACATAATTAGTCAAATACAACAGAAAAGCTGTGATGTGCGATGTGCGAAAAAAGATTCTAATCTAGTTATTAAAAATATATTTTTTAGCTTTAATAGGGAAGGAGTTTTGAGTCTGTTTTAAATGAAAACCGATACAGCAGTGAACAACTCGTTGTGCTGTATGTCAGCTCTATGCTATACAAAACCTGTCTCTGAAAGCCCTGAAGACAAGCTCCCTCAAGGCCAGCGACTGTAAAACGTCAAGTCAGACAAGAGTGACGTTCACACACACACACACACACACATACACGAATATCCATACACAATAGCACCCTTCAATAAGTCAGCATTCTCCTCTCCACCGTATTATTCTTGGCTGTGACTGATTGCACTTTTATCCCCATTGCTCGACGCCGACCACTTTGGACGGAAGGTTCTTGGCTCGCGCACCAATACAGGGTACAGACAACATGGACAGGCTTTCTTTGACGCTCTCAATTAAGTTAGCTGCAGCCGTCCCCAGGAAACAGCCTGTGGAAGAATGCAAAGAGAGAAATGCATTGATAGACTTGGATCTTTTCAGAAGGGCCTTCAGTGCACATACTGGCAGACAATAAAGAGCTCGACACAATGTAGGAGGACGCCACTGAATTTTTCCCTCTTCTCAGGAGAATTCAGCAGGATTTATGGGCTCTGGTCTGCTGCAGTCCACCATAAAAGACACGTGGATGGCTAATTGTCCTTTTTTGAACCTAACCTTTTCGATAGCAGTATTCTGCTACTTTCTAATACGGTGCACTTTTCTAGATGTGGAACGGTTTAAAAGTCAACAGACGTGATTTTATGTGCATGTGATTGTTACCTTCCACATTTAAATACGTTTGATGTTTATTTATGCAAAAGAGGTTGAAATTGATAGTCAAATGTCATTTCCATTTTTTCAGATGGCCTTAATCATCTATTTCCTGTAGTATAAACTACACTGGGGGGGGGAATGGCGTGAAAATGAATTTTACCAAATTTTTAAGTAGAATGACTAAAGTAGTATTTTCTTCTAAGACATACTCCAACTATTTATTTATTATTTTATCTATTATTTTATTTTATTTGTACTATATTCTGGTCCCTAAGTATGGAAAATCCCTTATTTTGTGGAAAATTGCATTCAAATTAAAAGTTAGTCTGCAAAATTTTGCAGGCAAAATCCAGTCATTTCAATTGGATTCTGCACAGTCAGAAATTTAAAACATTTGATGTTAAATTTAATGTGTTACTTGCCATTTCTTTTTTAATTTATTAAATGTAATACCAATTTCATAGTGTAAAAATTGATTCAAAGTAATTCATAAACACATTTAGTACTAGCACAACTTTCCTCCAGAAGCTGTAATGATGTTTTTTTCATATAGCACAAATAATGCTTGATGAGATCAAAGTATAATAATTCAAGTTAGAGGTTTGTACATGGTGTTTAGAAGTAACACTACAAAACCAAGCAAGCATGCAGGCACAGAAGCAACCTTCCATTCTCTCTGTATTTATCTCCATCTTTGTGTGCTTCTTTTCAAGGTCACGTCATTGTACAGTATGTACAGTATCATCTTTGTTGTCAGTATCAAAGTGTTATGTACCATCTTTAGCTCTCAGTATTGTCTCTCTGTTGTTATAATGCCATTTGGCATTATTGTTTGTGACTGTGTGTTTGCACATGTATAGAATATGTAGCATATTTCTAGTATTTTATGTGTTAATGGGTGATTCTGTTCTTATTAGGGGAAACTTTATGTCCATTAAGAATGCATTTATAAAAACATCTCAGTTTTTAAAGATAGATAGATAGATAGATAGATAGAAACACATTAAACACATTACGATCAGGGAAAGGCCTTCTTTGCACTTAAAAATAAATTAAAAGTGAGAGCTTAAATATATTTTTAATTAATTTTGTGTTCGTGTATAATTTGATTGTCCCCAATAGAAAATTTTAATTGAGAAACATTTATTTATTTTTTTTAATAGAAAGTTAATTGACAGCTGTCTCTCCTGTTGTTTTCACAAGTTAAAGACTTTCTAGGTTTTGGGCGAAAAACTGAAAAAAAAAATAATAATATAATAATAATAATAATAATAATAATAAAGAATAATAATTACCAAAATGTACTTATCAAGGCAAGGATCAGATCTTTTTGCCAGGGAGGGATATTATCATTAACTAAAACTAAAACCATTAAAAAATTTGTCTTGGAAATAAACATTGAAACAACATAAACTGTAATAAAATAAATAAATAAATAAATTACAAAATAAACAATTATTGTGTTTCAACTAGTTGCCACGGTAGCATTTCTCATTTTCATTTAGTTTAACATGAAGTACTAAAATAACTAAAGCTAATTAATAAATATTAATAAATCAAAGAAAAAATGAAAAAATATTCAATGAAAATTACAAAAACACAAGGACAAACAAAATTACTGAAACTTCATCTAAAATTTCCGTGCCACCGTTTCCACAGGAATATTAAACCGCGCAATAGTTTTCAACATTGATAATAATAATAATAAATGTTTCTTGAGCACCAAATCAGCATATTAGATTGATTTCTGAAGGATCATGTGACATTTTCTGACAACAGAAAATAAGAAAATAAAATCAATAAAAAAAATACTAACTATAATAATAAAACTATAATAGCATATCAATGAGAATAAAATAATCTGATAAATGTTTAACACAGACAAAACAAGTCAAAAGTGTACCTAACTGAACAGTCACCCTAAAAAAAAAAAAAGGTTCCAAAAGGGACAAGCAGTTTTGGTTCCCAAAAGAACCTTTCAGTAAACCATTCTTCTATTTTTTCTTAGTGTGCAGAACATTTTAAAAGTCTAAAGAACCTTTTGTAGAATGAAAAAGTTCCATGGATGGTAAAGGTTCTTTGTGGAAGAATTGATGCCAATAAAGAACCTTTATTTTTAAGAGTGTATGTCTGTGTTTCACAGGCCTTCTCCTGGTGGCCAGAGGCGATGGGAGAGCACGCCGAGACCTTCCTGTCTCTGTACACGGTGGATATGGACGCAGTGTTGGCCGTCCAGCAGCAGGACTCCTGGGACAGTTTCCCCCTCTTTCAGCTGCTCAACAACTTCCTACGAACTGACCGTGTGTAGTGTTTACCTTTCTTTCTCATTCCGCTCCTGTCTGTCCAAACTCCTGCTCACATGTTCTCACCATTAAGCGCACTAATTAGCACCAGTATCGCTTTGGAAAACAATACTTGTTAGGTGAGCAGGTTAACATGCTGTGCTGTTATCATCAACATGCTAATTAGTTATACAGTGTGATCGGTTAGTGACACTGGAGGGTAAATTATCTCAACATCACCCGAATTCTGGACATTTTTGCAAATCCCAGAGTGTCTGACATATCCTGAGCACCGGTATCTCTCATAATCAACAACAAATAAACAGTTTTGAGTACTTTACAACATGAAGTTAATTGTACGAGGAGCTTTTGGTCTATTGATAGAACAGCATCTAGAGCCAAGTTGAAGTTACAAAGATTGTTTTGCATGACTGGGACATTTGCGACGGTGATAAAGAGACTTGCTTTACTGTCTCGTTCAAACAGCAGTTGATTTGGAATAGATACGGTCGGTTATCTAGGGAGCATGACAATGGAAATGGCAGCCTGTAAAAACACAGACAGTTGGCAAAAAGATATAGGGAACTCCCACACTGTTTCATATATGAACTTTCTTGTAGAAGATCCAGTCGTACTGCTTTCCTCTGCCCTGTTCTCACTAAATTAATCTATTTTATTCTTTAAAGGTAGAATTATAATGAGCAAAGCCTGTTGGCGAACATGTTGAAAATTCCGGGGGGAAATTAGCAGATTTAAGGGAATAATTCACCCAGAAATCATTATTTTGTCATTTACTCTACTATCAACTACTCTACTGTGTGATTTAGTTCATACTTTTATTCAGCAAGGATGCATTAAATTGATTAAAAGTGACATTTATAAAGACATTTATAATGTCACAAAGATTTGATTTCAAATAAATGGTGTTCTTTTGAACTTTATATTCATCAGAGAATCATTCAAAATCACAGAAATATTAAACAGCACAAATGTTTAATAAGAAATGTTTCTTCATCATTAAATCAGCATATTAAAATGATTTCTGAAGGGTCATGTGACACTGAAGCCTTGAGTAATGATGCTGAAAATTCAGCTTTGATCACAGGAATTAATTACATTTGAAAATATATTCAAATAAAAAAACAGTTATTTTAAATTGTAATAATATTTCACATTTTTACTGTATTTTTGAACAAATAATTGCAGCCTTGGTGATTTTTTTATTTTTTTTTGTGAACAATGACAGAATATTGAATCGTTTCTCTGGTTCATCATGGCACAGTGTTATTATCCAGAGGATGTCTAATAATTGTTCACGAAGTACACGACTGAAAAATTACACAAAAAAAGTTAAAAATGCTAATTGAGCAATATAAAAAGGAATTACATTTTATCCAAACATTTGAGATCAAATTCAAATCGCCTAAATTATGTGGTATTATTTGGGACAGTTTAAATAGTTGCACAAAAATCTCGATGCTACTTTGAAACTTAACTTTTCTTGACAATTCCATTATTTTGAGTATATTCTGTACATCTTAATTTGGCTCTGAATTCATCAGATGTTAAGCCTGATCAACCAAATTAGAGTCACAGGTAGCAGATGACACTGTAGCATATTACAAATGAAATCTCTCATTTTCCTGATTTCAGACAGGGATTTGTTTCAGTTGTGCATGTTTTTACAGTTTTGAGCGTGTGCACATGACAAAAAAAATTTGTTGTGACATTGACACTAAATGCTCAAATGAGTTTTATCATTGTGAAATGGTTGGGAAATGAGCTCAAACACCCACGAGAGTAAAAAGGCTAGTGTTAATGATGAAGAACAGAGAGATGGGAATAACACTTAATGATGCCTGAGGAGACATGTATCTCTCTCTCTTTCTCTCGCTCTCTGTCAGACCCCCATCTCCTTCTAAGTGCTTTATGTAATGATTGAGGTGGATCGGACATATGAGTATTTGTCATATTTAACAAATAGTAGACAATACCCCTCCCTAACAAGCAAAAGATGTGGTAGGGAAAACCAGGCCCTCTGGTTACCGTGGTAACAAAGACACACATCATAAGTTGTTTTACAGCCCAAAGGAATGTAGAGGTTTCACTCTAAATTCAGTTTGAAACAGACAAATGTACCCTTGTACTATACAGTCCATCCTAATTCTATCGATCTCCCTCTAGATATAACCATTCTAGATATATGTCCACTGCATTGCTCACAATATTTTGCTTGATAATATACCGTAAGTTGCACATCTGTGAATACTGTTGTAAAGCCTTCATTCATCCCTCATGTTCTCCAGCTCACCTGTGCAATGGAACGTTCCATAAGCACCTCCAGGACCTGTACATCCCTCTGGTGGTGCGCTACATTGACCTGATGGAGTCGTCGATAGCTCAGTCCATTCATCGCGGCTTTGAGCAGGAGACGTGGCAGTCTGTGAAGTAAGAGCCGAGCCATTAGAGTCCAATGTGATTTTATGCATGTATGTTTTCTTATTGATTCTCTTTGCATTTAAGCGAATACAGTGCCGTGTTTGTTTAACCATGTCGGGCTATTTCTAGCAAACCTATCAACCTATCATTGTTCATGTTTCAGAGATGATTGGAGAGAGGTTAAAGAATAGAGCCTCAAAGATTGTCCTTATCCTTTTCCATTAATGCTTGTACTTTTCTGATTTACTTCACAGTTTCTTGTTTGTTCTCACCATGTTTAATTTGATGGGACTGAACACAAGGCTGTGAGGTGCAGATGTGAAGTCAGTATGTCGTGCGGTCGTATACATGGGTCGTGATCGTACGGTTGACCAAACAATTTCCTGTGGATGCAAAATTAAAGAAAACGTTGGCTGTGAAAATTAGATCTTACATAAGACTGTAACGCTCATGTTCTGATGAGAATGCCTTTACTGTTTTTATGTTTGGAGTCCCAATGACCCCTGTGTTGTACATGTAAAAATCATAAAAATAATTTCCCATTAAGTTCCTCTGTCCTGATTTTAATGTTTTTTTTTTTTGTTTATAATTATTATATTTGTTGTAATTGTATATTTATTATTATTATTATCTGTGTTGTACATGTAAAAAATAGTATTATATATATATATATATATATTATATATATATATATATAATATATATATATATATAATTATATATATTATATATATATAATATTATTTATAATATTCAGAAAATTAATAAACTAAAAACTTTTATTATTACAGTTTTTACATTTAAAAATTAAATACTAAATTAAATAAATAATAAATTATTATTATTATTACAACTTTTATTAATATTTATATTTTATTTATAATTATAATAATAATAATTTATAATCAAAATAATGAAATATTTATTAATTATTATTATTTTTATTAGTAGTAGAAGTAGTAAATTATAAGTAATTAAAATTTTAGTTTTTTTATTAATTATTATAATTAAATTTATAATTAAATAATAATAATTACCACTAATAATAATAATGAGTTGTTGTTGTTAATTACTATATATTATTTATTATTATTTATTAACTCTTTTATAATCATTTGTAGGTAATTATTATAATTGTTATTTATAATAATTTGCCTTACATTTCCTCTGATATAATAAACTAACTTAGTATTTTGCCTCTTGTTGTTATTAATTATTATAATTTATTTTTATTGAAGCGTTAACTCTTTTATAATCATTTGTAAGTGCTTAAAATAAAAATAAATCAATCATTATCATCATCATCATAATAATTGTTGTTATTATTAATATATTGTTATATATTATTTATATTTATTTAAGTTTTAACTGCACTTTTCTTTACCACAAAGTAGACATTAACTTTTCACAAAATGTTGCTGTTATCCATTCTAGTTATGTTTTTGCACATTGAAAAAAAGAAAAAGGTATTTTATATCTGGGGTCTCTATATGTGGTGAATCCAAACTGAACATGACGGTTAAAACAATATGGTATTGAACAGACTGTTATGTCTCATTAAACATGCCGGTGCATTTCTTCCCTGTCAGTAAGCTTCTGATGCCTCAGAATGATCCGCCAGTTATTCTGCTCTTTATCTGATGAACTCTTATTGTGGGCCTCCTCTCAGGGCTTTCTGCTCTTTTACTCTCTGATCTCCGGCAGGACCATCACCAACAATCTGCCCAGGGTTCCCAACCTGCCTCTTAACCTCCCTCAGATGCCCAGCTTCTCGGCCCCTTCCTGGATGGGGCCGCTGTGTGACAGCAAGTGTGTATGGGCCAGCTGGGCACCATCACTGTTTACTGCTCTTGACATATGCTTATTATAGCCGCAAAGCATGTGCGAAGCGAGTCTTCAGGCCTTAAAACCATTCAAATATATTTAAATCATGGGAAAGAGATTGTGGCATATGCATTTGTAATGTGGTAAATACGTCAAATTATGTTTCCAGTTGGTTTGATGAAGCTCAGTTATTGCTATAATAAGCATTTGCATGGTACATGGAATTCATAACAAAACTATTTTTTTTTTTTTTTTTTAGCACAATGAATTAGACTTCCAATATTAGTACCCATAAAGTGCATCCTAGATTGCATGACTGTGTGAATGTTATGATTTGTTTTGTCTGTCGGCTTGGGATGGGAATCAAGAAGCAGTTTTTTTTTTTCCTGAACTGGTTCCATTATTTAAAAAAAATACTTATTCTTGTCAAAAATGTCTGCAAATGTGGATCAAATAAAGTGCTGCAGTGATTGTATTTTTGTAGGCCAACCCATAAGTTAGCATCACCCTGGTACTCTAGCCAAAAAAAAAAAAAAGGATTTTTCCATTGGGATTGTATTACTGCAGAAAATAAGTGACCAACAAAGATGAATGATTCTTACACATCTTTATCATCATGATACTCTTCACAACTTTTTAATTTTGAAGCCTAAATACAGTTACCAGATGTAAAAAGCTAAACGTAGGTGCTAATTTATACAATAAAATACAGTTTAAAAAGTTACACAACTTTTGTTTGTGATTCTTACGAGTTCTTTTTAATGAATTGCCTAAAAAGTCATGTTAAGTCTAAACCAAGTGAGCAATGTGTATGAATCAATCTACCGACTCACTTGAATCTTGACTTATTGAATCACTTGCAGTTGTTAAGAGAACCACATGACAGAATTACTACTTGTTTAACCTCATTTCTACTGAAATCTATCTTTTTTATTGTATTAAGTGCCTTAAATGGTACTTGATTACAAAAAAAAATAATATTATATTTATATGGCTAAGACCATTTATAAGATATTGAGCTTCTTCACGAGTACTAAGGGAATCGTTCATGAGACGATTCAGATTTTTAGAATCTGAATCGTTTAATTGCTTACGATTCCCATCCCTGCTGCCATCAGTGTAAAGATCAGTGCTTGGTGGAAGTCTGTTACTGATTACAAATTACATGTTAAAAAATTGTAGTCAGTAATATAATCAAGATTACTCATTAATGTATTCTGATTACTTTTGGATTACTTTTAGATTACTTTTGACAACTTGGTTATAGATTTAATGGATTATTGTTATAAAAAAAAGAGAAATATGAGCATTAACCAACATCAGAAAACATGCAAATTTGTTGTTAATTATTAAAATATGAACTTTAAATCTCAGGTGGACTTCAAGAGAATACTTAAGGTCAAAAAGTTTGGGATTCGCTACATCACATGAATAAAAATGTCAAAAGAGAAAAAGAATTAGGGAGAATCAATGAATTATTAAACATTTCTTAATCATGTAATCCATAAAAAAGTAACTGTAAACTAATCTCTAATCGTGATATAATCTAATTACAAGTACTTAGTTTTTGGTAATGTAATCAGTTGCAACCCAGCACTGGTAAAGATCCTGTTTGTGATGTAATTGCTTGAAAACATTGGTGTTGCGCTGTTCATTTTAGTGCGTTTTGTGCCAAAGTGGTTTGTTAACTTGGTAAGCTGCTGTGCTTTGTGGCTTTTTATGTGATTCATTCGTTAAATTTAACGCAGTTATGCATTTGGTTTACAGCGGACAAGGAATGAATTTGCCAGATATTTTGTGAGTACCAGTGATATCATCAGGTTTGTGTTTGGTGTTGTATTTTTAGGATGACAGACCACAAAATCACAGAAACCTGTTTATAGGATGATTCACATGTACAGCCGAGTCTCTATAAACACGCAGAGCGTCCAGGTATCATCGGTTCAATCTGCAAGCGCTTAAACCTGCTGTGAGCATGCGACGATAAACGTCAACACTATTTTCTCTCAACCATCAGGGGTTATCAGGGTATCACTATAGTATAGTAAACTCGTACACTTTTACCCTGGCCAAGATGTAAACAGCTTCGCTCTACAGACAAGCCTAAATCATGTCAGAAAGTTAAATTACATCCGTCTCAATTAGCCTAAAGAGTGTGAACTGCAAAAGCACACCAGCTTTCAGGCCTGAAACAGTGTCTGTAGTGGGTGTCTGTGGTTAGCTGCTTGTTAGATTCGGCGAGAACTTTGTGTTCTCCCCCGGGGGGGTCTGTTCGTCAGGCGAGAAACTCGTCCATTTGTTCACCCTGCCTCTTTCCTCGAGGCGGAGGCGCGGACCCCTGAGGGGGCCCTTACGGACCGTACCGCCACTAATTAATCGAGTGGGAGCTTGTGCTCGCCCCTTTTAATTGCACAGCGGACTTTGCCAAACGATTTATTTTCCCGGACCGCCACTTGTGAAGGTAACAGTCTTTTAACAGCGAGCGGAACGAGTGGCCTTTTTTACGCGTCAATGTGTCGACTGCGGTTGACATGGCAGTGTCGCTCCATCTGTCTCGATTGGTGGAGATCTCTGGAGCCCGTTCAAACGCAACAGAGTCACACACAGTGGACACATCAGTGGAAAATGCTGTCGATCTCGACTTCTGTTGCAGCTTCAGTCAGCTGACTTTTATAGGAACTCACTCGCTTGATTAGTCGTTTGGAGTGACTTAAGGATTGACAATGGAAGGTGTTTTCACATTTGAGTCCTCGAGCTCTGAACCCTTTAAGTGCATTGAATTCATTTATCAGATATTTGTATGCAAGTGAGAAATATGTGTAGGGGTAACAGTAATGTGAGAAGTGCTATAATGACATGCGAGATCATTTCACCATTAAAGCAAATGAAAAAGAACAGATTTATCTTTGCATTGATACTATATTCATAATATATTAATTGTAATATATTAGTATTATTCATATAATACTATAATATATAATATATTCAATTTAATATAAATATATTATAAAAATATTAATTAATATATTAATAAGTAGTATAATATTAGAATACAATATTAATGTTCTTCTAATATAATTATAATGTTATACATAAAGAATATTTCTATTTTAGTTAAAAGGCCAATATTAGAATAATTAATAATAATCATATAAAGAATAATAATTAAATATTTCAATATGATGGAATATAATGCTATAATAGAAAATATATTAAATTTAATAAAAATGTCATTTAAAATCTGTATTAATAATTATATAATACTATATAATTATATATTAAATATTATTATTAGAATATAATATTGCTATAATATAATAATTATAATATGTAATACTATTCTAATAATACTTTATATATATTAATTTGTCAAATGTGATATTTTATAAGATGCATGTTATAACTTTGGAGACTTTAGATGCCTGAAACAAAGCAAATGTTAAAATATCTTAAGATTAATGTTCCAGGCCAGCTATAATTCTTTACACTATTTTTCTGACTGCCATCATGTATTATATTTTTTATATATTTATATTTAGCACTTTTAATTGTTTCAATACATATTTTTATCATTAGATTAACATTTAATTTTAGTATTTTGGTTATGTGCTTTTAATATATTTTTTATTAATATTTTAACATTGTAATATTTTTATATTTAGCATTTTTATTAATCATTCATAATCATTAATAATTTTTATATTTTATTTTATTTTTTCCTATTTAGCTTTAATTTACTTTTGAATAATTTTAATATTTTCATGTAGTTGCCAAGGCAAAATTTCACATAATGAATTTTTTGATTATTTTTTACACTAGTTGGAGTCACGTACCAGAACACAAACATTATGTTAAATAATGCATTAAATCATTAGTTTATGGACATCAAGGACTGCTCTGTTTTGCATGACAACGTCTGTTTACTTACTCTTGGGATTCAAACCTTGATTTTACATGGTTCATTTTTTCATCTTTCCTTTTTAGTCTTGTAACGTATATTTGCTGTCAAAAAAATGAGCTAACATGTAACTGTTTCTGTCTTCCTCAGTAACGGCTCGGCCACATCAGAAGATCTATTCTGGAAGCTGGATGCTCTCCAGATGTTCGTGATGGACCTGCACTGGCCAGAGCCGGAGTTCGCCAAACATCTGGAGCAGAGGCTCAAACTGATGGCTAGTGATATGATGGAGGCCTGTGTCAAAAGGTCAGCTATTTACAGATTAATAATGCTATTCCTTTTAAAGACAGGGGCTTCATGTAACCAATTTCTCCATCTCTGATATCTAGGACCAAAGCTGCCTTTGACGCTAAAATGCAAAAGTCTTGCAGGTCGACTGATTTTCGCGTCCCCTTGTCTGTGTGCACAATGTTCAATGTTCTCATGGATGCCAAGAAGCAGTGCTCCAAGCTCTGTGTTCTTGACCAAGGCCAGGAGGTACGTCACAATCCTGTCAGGGTCTCTCTGAACGGACACATTCATCTTCACCTTAGAAGATGTTTTCTATTAGACTTATGGTGTTCATAAAATCATCCTGTCTCTGTTCAGTTGACGGTTGGGAGGTGAAAACAAGATTAAGAACATTGGATTGCGTGACTCTAATCGGTCATTTGAATAGCTGTCAAACTGGCAAAGATCCATTTATCAGTTTCTCCTTTTATACTGCAAACTTGCTTTTGAGTTGAACTAGCGCAGGTGTTATCAGTTGGTGTGAAGTGTTTTGTGCTTCCTTTCTGTGGGCGATTTTATTACCTCCTCTTCTTCTGCCTAGAGATAAGTCTCGACCAGAACGTCCTTATGCTCCAGAGGCCTTGAACAAACCACAGCCAAACTCGACACCCAGAGCTGCCATTTTAATTTCAAACAAGCCAAATCATTATACTGGCTTCTCATTTTCACGACAACCACGATTCAGTTTAGTCTAGATATCTAATTTCTTGTTTTTGTGCGATCACTTCACATAGAAGTTCATGAAAAAAATTATTTAGCCCAGCTTAATGTGCAGAAACTACTTAAAGGTAGCCATTCAGTCATAACTGAAGTGAAATGACTTCATTAAAAATGTACATCTTTCAAAACATTGTTCTCTCAGCGTCTGACTGGAGAGCAAAATATGTTGAGATTGTCCTTGAGAGCTTTAAATTGGATTATTATGATTCAGAGTAGAGTTTGGAGTCACTTAACTGTGTTCAAACTACAGACAAATCCAAATTGGGTTTTAAATCCAAATGAAATGTCACAGTTCATTTTGAGGTAAAAATTTGAGTATTCAGACACAGTTATAGATATTGCATATTTTATATGACATGACATGCACCACGTAATGAACAATGAAGAAAATGAAATTACAGTTTGAATTAACTTAAACTGTGTTCACACTAGAGACAAATCCAAATTGGTTTTTAAGTCTAAATTAAATGTCGTAGTTATAGATATTGGACATTTTATATTATTTTACATGCACTATGTAATGAACAATGAAGAAAACAAAATTAAATCCAAATTGGCCATTCACACTGAGACATGTTGCAGAAAATCTGGTTTTAATCTGATTTCAAACCGCATTTCCAAATTGAGAATGTGGTTTAGATTGTGTTTAATGTCTATCTATCTATCTATCTATCTATCTATCTATCTATCTATCTATCTATCTATCTATCTATCTATCTATCTATCTATCTATCTATCTATCTATCTATCTATCTATCTATCTGTCTATCTATCTATCTATCTATCCAGGCTACAAATAATTTTTACTCTGAAAAAAGTTTACATTTGTGTACATTATACTTTACATTTGAGTACAAGTTTCAATTTTCTTTTTTTTTTTCTTTTTTTTATAAATGACTGTAAATCACATTTCATTCTTACATTAGAAATGAGCAAGTTTGCTAGATTTTGTGTTGTGTTTGTTTTGATTTTAGCTAATTAATGATCAAAATTTTACTTAAGATGAGTTTTATTTATCTGTTGGCTGTCCGTTAACCAGCTCTGATATTAGTCTTTATTCAAATGGTTTTGTTTTTTTTCTTTTTGTTTGTCTTTCTTTGACTCATCACTGCATGTCCTGCGCGTTATTGCATGAACCCAAGGTTGAGCAGCAGTGGGTAAGTGTCCCCTCTACCGTCTCCTGTCCATGAAAGAATACATTGTGTGCAATTAACTCTTAAAGGGATAGTTCACCTTAAAATGAAAATCCTGTCATCATTTACTCATGTTGTTCCAAAATTGTATGACTTTCTTTCTTCTGTGGAACACAAAAGAAGTTATTTTGAAGAATGTTGGGAATCAAATAACATTGGCTTCCATTGTATGGGACAAAAACTCACTGAAACATTTTCAAAATATCAAAAATTAGTGGAATCTTTTGTAAACACACAAGTGCAATTTGAATTTGAAATGATTTTGGTTTAAAAACGACTCCCTCAAATTTGATCACTGCCATATTTCTTTCTCTCCTTCATATTAGTGCACATTTAGATGCTTGAAAGCTTCTGAAATAGAAGTAAACTATTTGTTTTTGTAGTTGAGATCTCACTCTCTCTCTCTCTTCTGAATTGTGCAGTCTTAGCCGATACTACTCTTTTCCAGTCCTAACAAAAAAACAGGTGCTAACTTCACGAACAAAAAAAAAAAGATGAATTTTCTCCAACAGTGACACTTAAAGTATGTGGCCTTGTGCGGCGAGATAGTCGCACGGCTGCGAGAAACCGCCACTTACTTCTTAGTATTGGGTTAAAAGGTATTTCTCAACGCTCAACTGATTTTCCTTCACACAGGATTGAATTTAATGGCCATCAATGCGTGTCGGCGTGTTTGTGAAAGACTTTATTTAAAAACAAAGAAAAGATTATGTTTTCCCGAGTTTGCCTGCCGCTTTATCTGGAAATACAAGGTTACGCTTTATAAGCCGCCATCTCGCTGAAGTGACTATGAAGTGGATGGCTACCAGATAAATGTTTTCAAAAGAAATTATTGTTCTTTTGGTTTTCACACACATGGCAAAGACCTCCCTATTTAATCGGCGCTAATGCAAAAAAAAAAAAAAAAAAACCTTGCTGTTTAGCCGTATAAAAAGCAAACATGGAAGTGTTAATTGAGGTAAAAAGTCCTCAAGATTCTCCATTTATGAAAAAACTGCCATTTTGCGCGCAAGGAAAAAAAGGGGTGAAACGAAAATTAGGGCTGCTGACAGTGACCTCTTAGCACCCTCAATTTGTCACCGATCTGCACGCATTGTTGATTGAAATTTTTAATTTGGGTGTCCTTTAGATTCGCCATGAATGGCCATTGTTGGCGGAGATGAACTCCTGCTTGCAGCGCATGCAGCAAAGGCATCTATTCAGCACGGCCAAATGGATGCGCTCTCTCTCTCTCTCTCTCACCCCCCCACGAGCCCTCGCGTTCTCCTTCCTCCTCTCCCTCTCGCCTTTTTTCCCCCCACAAAATAGGTGAATAAGACTTATCAGACATGAAATGGCGGATTAATTGAATGTAGTGTGAGCCTTTGCTCGCCGCAGCTGGACGGGTTCTTTAGAAAAACACAAGGCTGCCCTAATTGTGGCCCGCACAAAAAGTATCCTTCAAATTCCTTTGCCCTAAACGAGAGCAGGAATGCCATTCACGGGCATAATGGGCCTAATAGCTGCTTAACTCAGCCCTATCGCACGGGGAGGATTTTTCCCTCTGCTGAAATATGTCTTTGTGAGTGTGTTGTTCTTTTAGGATGCCTCGCGATTTGTGCCTTTCCCATCGCGCCTATTGTATTTGTTGATGTTTCTCCTCCTCTTCTTGTCCTACAGCAGCAGTACCACTCAAAAATCGATGTCCTGATCGATGAGGCCTTTAAGGAAATGATCTCCTCCTTGGTCTCAAAGGTACTCCCAACAGCCATTGTCTCGGCCTCTTTTGAGCCGCCACATTTCACAACATTGAGATTTGGCTTTGCCTATTCTTTTCATCTGGCCTTCACGGGAAACGTTATACCCGTTGTATCAGTTAATGTTACTTTGTCCTAAATTGTTAATTGTTGCTTGTGCCAAAGGCGTATGCTTCTGTCACGCAAACATGCTTCTTTGCTTTCACAGTTTGCAGCTGTTCTGGATGGGGTGTTGTCCAAACTCTCACGATACGACGAGGGAACATTCTTCTCCTCCATCCTGTCTTTCACGGTGAGTATTTTTTTACGTTCATCCCACCCACACACCCCTTTCCGGGATCTCATTTCGTACTGAAAGTTTAATAAGCCAAAGATATTCAGCAGGTACTTTTTTTCGTTTTTTAAAGGTAAAAGCAGCTGCCAAATATGTGGACGTCCCAGTAAGTGTTATTTTCGACGTATATATGCGCATGACGCCGGCATGCCCAGCGTGGATATTTTTTTGCATGCTGCTTTGCATTTGTGTGTGTGTTTTATTATTTACTTAGGGAAACAGATTCTCTATTCAGCTTTGCCAAGCGTTTCCATCTTGCTTTGTTTTTAATATTTAAAAAGGCTTAATGTGTATTATTTCATCATTACTTAACACAATTATATGTTTTTTTAATCATTTTCGGTTCATGGCCAAATGAAAGCAGGATTGGAGCGTCTATCAGAGCTGGCTGAGCAAGACTAATTAGCAACCCGATTGGCTTAAAATCAGTCTCACGATCTGCCACAGTGTTGACAATGGGCCGTCACAAGCAGAAAAAGATGCTAATGAATCACCAGGAACCAGGACTGTTCAGAGCGCAGACAGTGAGCAAGCAGAAAGAAACTAACACGGGGTGAGGGAAAGACTGAGTGGTCACATGACCTCCTGATTACAGAAGGGCTTTCTGAATAAAAACATGAACAACAACTCATTCCAGTTAGTTCTGTGACTAATATCAGACTAGAGTTTGTGTTCATACATAGAGTATGCCACCGTTCAAAAATTTGAAGTCAGTAAGGCTGCATTTCTTTACATAGAGTATGCCACCGTTCAGATTTATATATATCATTTTTGTGGATATATATATATAATTTTTGGGCCATGTTTCTGAATTCTTTGAATAGAATTTTCAAAAGAACAGCATTACTTTAAAATAGAATTTTTTGTAACAATATAAATATCACTTTTGTGCAATTTAATGCATCCTTTCTGAATGAAAGTATTAATATCTTTCCAAAAATAATACTGACACCACATTATAGTAGATAATGATATACAGTGGCTCTAAAAAGTATTTGAACACTTATGTCACACTTACAAATGTAATTTCATTAGATGATAAAGCAAAAATCTAAAAACACATGTATGAGAAACCTTTTCTCAAAACTAGCTCTTTTTGTCTCTTTCAACAAGATTTAAATTTGCAGACATTTTTCTGTGCTGATTTTAGAGGGGAATCTGTGGAATGAAATTGAAACATTGTAAAATGTTCAACAGGGCTGAGAGAACTACACATTTTTTGGCTGATGAAAGCATTATCAAATTAGCCAAAATATTTAATATACAAACACACAAGGGCCGGGAATGTTTGGATTTCTACAGAATTGGAACACCCGTTATTAACAGTTTTTCTGTGGCATTTTGTGAATTTTGTCCATGTGGGCATAAGTTTCATCAAAGAGTGATGAAACTTGTGGATGTATGTAATCAGTTTGCCTCAAGTTCACACAGGTGTTCATCACATTAACTACCAACATGATCCACTAATCCACCCAAAAATGGATCAAATAAATTTTTGACTTCATTTTGAACAGTTTATCTGCTGTTTAATCATTTAAAAAAAAATTTTTTTAAATCTAAAGTATTATACTTGTTTTGGTATTTTATCTAATGCAATAACATTCATTCATACAGTATTTAAGTGTGACTTAGGTGTCTAAATGTTTTGCTGATTTTGAAGAGTTTCTTTTGTTTTCATCACTTGCAACTTAACAAACTTTTTAAAAAAAAATAAAAGTGTGCAATATTTCTTGAAAAAATATTACACTTGAGTTTCTAAATCTATCTTAATTGGATTTGTAAATTCATTTTGTCTTGATTTTGAACAGTTTACCTGTTGTTTTATAATTTGCATCTTTTAAAAAATACTTAAAATGTAAAAAAAATTACTTTACAAGTGCTATAGTTTGCGCTATATTCCTTTTTGTTAAAAATGCACTTAAATTGACATTTGATCTAAAGTAAAAATGTTCATACATATTTACAGGTGTCTTAAGTAAGTGTAAATACATTTTGTCTTGATTTTAAAGTTTGTTTTGTTTTTAAACTTAAAAAACTACTTCAAAAGTGTGCTTGTGCTATGTTTCTTTAATAATATATATATATAATGCAATAACATTCAGACATATTTATGTGTGATTTGAGTGTATGAACTATTTCACTTCGATTTGTCTTAATTTTTTACATTATTTTTTGTTTGTTTAAAACAATGTCTTTATGTGAAATATTTTGCATAAACTACGCTTGTGCTATCCTTCTTTCAGATAAACAATTCTCGGTGTGATATTTTGTATTCATTGGTTTTTAGCCGCAACTTAGTCGTCCAAATACTTTTTGGGGCCACTGTAAAAAGCAAACCGACAAGATTAAGAACAAAAAAGTCTGTCAATTCCTACACATCCACACCCCACCGCTCCGTCCGAGCTCTTGGCATTGGCTCCCGAGGTGTGCAGCGAGTGAACACCCCATCTCCCCCTCAAATTATAACATCACCTCCACCTTGCGCTTTTGTGCAGAAGGAACGCTGCTCCATGTAAGCCTCTTTCACAGCTCCCGCTGAAGCCGGAGAGGGAGGGAAGAACATGGCTGTGGTCTGGCCTTTGGCACTGAACATTTCTGGGCTCTTGTCACGAAAGGTTAAGCTCCTCTGCTCCTTTGTGAAGGCTGCCATTCAAGCGCCGGGGCTTTCTGGCGAGACGCCCTCCCGATAGCGCTCTGTTAACACACTCGTTCACACATTCACACCCCCGGCTCGAATCTGTACTCGCATTAGCACTACCACAACAAAGTATTTACTCAAAACTTGCACAAACGCACTTCACACGCTCTCTGCTTCGACACCACACACACACACACCTGCACCTGGACAGTGAATGAAGCAGTGGCAGGAAGCCAGGCTAGCAGCTCTGTGTAATTACTGCGCATTTTGCCTCCCCTTCCCTTTCTCCTCTGTTTCCCATCCACGCCATTTATCCGCTCAGCTTAACCAGTCATTAACCTGGCCTTAATCGCACCGTCCCACACCTCTCCACTCATTCATTCACACATGGCCCACACCCAACTGCCGTGGCATTGTCTGGTCTGACGGATCGGGCCTGTCCCTCGGTCCTCCGGTTGGATTTCGTACGAGAAGATCGGGTTTTGGTGTGCTTATCGGTCCATCACAGGCTTTGTCGTCCTGTCAGAGAGATGGAAGGAGGGGCGTTGGGTTAAAAAGACCCCGTCTTGCTTCCACCAAAGTGCCTTTCATGGGGTCGCAGGTGATGCCATGATAAGTCGGAGATATCATACGCTTGATTCTGCACAGGAAGTGGCAGTTTTCTTCCTTTTTCTTGACAATATAATATATATCTGTGAAGACCTCTCACTCAACACGATATGAAGTCCTCTTGAGATCCCAGTCATATTTAATCAACTGCTGTTTGTCTGGATATCGTCCGACTGTAGATGAGGTCAGGAGGTTGCTGCGGTGTTGCTGGTCCAGTATTAGGAAATTGCTAACTATAATATAACATAACTTGTTTCAACAAGCAGTTTTTTAGATGTTTAGCCTGTTAAATTATTAGTAGGTTGTTGTTTGGAGAACCAGAGCTTCAGTACACTGGTACTGTCACATCTTTGCACCTTCATTCTGTCATATGACCAACACACAAACTCACAGGAAGAGAGGCCTTACAAGAACAGGGGGTTGATGTTCGGGTGTCTCTTTGCTCTCTAATAAAAAGGGGGTTTTCCAACATTCAAGGCCTCAAGCTACATCAGCGCTTGAGTCATGGGTGGGAAACGTGTCACAGCAATTACAGCACTAATACGCCACAGTGTGAATAGAAATGTTTTTTTTCACAGGTAAAAGGATTGCTTTTAACAGGGTATAAGTGTCACAGGTGCTTAAGTAAGTTTACATGTGATTTTATTTTTTTAAGCATTTTCTTGAACATCATTCAGCAGGCAGAGATAGTGGTGGTGGCTGTCAGTGTTTTGGTATTCGTGTTTTAACTTGATTCCAATAGATATTCCAAAATCCTATATTTGCTCGCCTTGGCATGCAAAAAAAAAAAAAAAATACTTGAATTAAAGGTGTACTAAGTCTTTTAGTTTATTTGATGCATACTACCACAATTGTGATGAATGCGGAATCATATAAAAGCAAAGAATTTTAGTTAACAATGTCATTGTAGAATTACCAGCTTGTGTTTATTAATAATAATAGTCATCATATATGTTTTTTTAAACATATCTCTTCTTGGTCAATTTACCAAGAGTTAAGTTTACAGTAAAAGCCCATTCCCACTAAGAAGTTTAACTATAATAGCATCAATATTATGAGCACATGCTGAAGTTTTTGGAACAATAAGAAATGAAGTACTAGAATAAACAGGTCATGTGATCTCAAATTGACTGCCACCATGAGGTGGACCCGCCCTTATGTAGAATTAAACCACTTTTACTCAGCCTCTCATCTGACTGATGTTTTGTCAAAAATATTGTACATTTCTTTAGGTGCAAAAACTTTTACTTAGTCCACCTTTATGAAAATAGTTTGAATGACTCTGCATTAATCATCAGCATGTTTGATTTGCATTAGTGCTGTCAAATCGATTAATCGCGGATAATCATGATTAATCGCATCTGAAATAAGTTTGTTTACATAGTATATGTGTACTGTGTAAATTTATATGTATATATTAATATACACACATAATGTATACACATTTAAGAAATATATGTAATATATATTTATATGTAATATAAAACATAAAAATACGAATATATATGTATACATGTAAATATTTCTTAAATGTTTTTGGATGCGATTGATCATGATTAATAAATTTGATTGCACTGCTTTGCATAAAAAAAATGAAATGAAGACTTAAGATGAATAAATCTTATGACCAAATTGACTTTGAATCTCAACAGAAACCTGGTATGGATCTAGCAGACACCTACATCACCTTTGTACGACAGAACCAGGATATTCTGCGCGACCGTGTGAACGATGAGATGTACACCGAGAAAATCTTTGACGTAAGTTCCTACCAGTCAGTGAACACACTTTAAATGAGATTCAGTTTCACTCCACTGCTTTCAGACACTGTAGCTAAAGAAATCTTTCATAATGCGTCTACAGATTGATGCAAAGCCAGCAGATTTACTTCAAGCAAGTGTCATTTGTGCCAATGTATGTGAATGAACTTCCAATGTCTCATTCTATTCCTTTTTTAATCTGTCTCGGTTCTTTTCCAACCGCGTTCCCACCGCATTTCCTCAGCTGTGGGTATTGTAAAGCCGAGGCCGAGGGAGGTGAGAAGGGGTGGGGAAAGTTTTTGTAGGAAGAGGCAATGAGGCCTCACCAAGAGCACTCATCAGCCCACTGTGACCACTTCCAGTGCCTGAGCACTCACCCAGGGCTCCTGTTGACCTGTTTACTCTCAAACAACGTTGAGAGGTAGAAGGCACAAACGTGTACATCTCGCTCCTTAATTCTGTTTAGAACACACTGCTCATCCTTCCAAGCTGCTTCCAGAGACAGAATGGCACAAACACTCGAGAGGATGTACACAACCCTCCCGCCCCTATAAATCCTGAGCTGATTGCCTTCGAAAACGTTCCATTCCGAGCCAGATTGGAGAGAAGCAGTGTTTGATGTCTTCTCTTGATTTATTAGACCTTTACCGAGGCCGCCGATGGAGACAGGTAGGCGGGATAGAGGTGCCCTGCACACTAGCAGCCCCTAATGTGTGTCACATGCTCACAGTCATGCACTGAGAGCGAGCTGAGAGAAGGGTCGCCGCGTGTCACCGCTGAAACTTCCTCATCAGGCAGCCTCAAGTCTTACGAATCCGTCTGTTTCAAAACATTCAATCGAATTTGCATCTCTGGACGGCTAAAAGTTTGGGCGTGAATATTTTTGAGTGTTTCTTCTTAAGAACGAGCGGCTGTACCATTCAGTGCTGTGTTGCGAAGGCGCTCAAGGAAATAAGGAAAATCAGTCGCCGCATGCCCTTGCAGGCTTCGGTCTGTTTGTCTGGGTCGCTAAATCACTGTGATTAGCGGAGCGATGAGGTTTGCACAGCGAGGGGCCACGGCCCTCAGCCTGGTCACAGGTGCAGATGCTGCCCTCCCCTGCCTCCCTAATGAACCAGACAAGTGGACACTTAAGTGTGTGATTACCGACAGAGATTCGTCTGATATGAAGAAATGCATTGCCATTCTTTCATCTCCAACAATTAGGGCACAGTCATCTGTTTCCCAACCAGCCTAAGTGCTTCAATTAAGTGGCATCTCATCTTTCCGTTTTGCCCGCTTTTTGATAACGGCAGGAGCGGACTTTGCTGATTATTGGTGTGCTGTTTGGATCCATTTACGCTCACGTTGTAAATTTGTGAGCCTGATGTTAAATTGCATGGGAAGCTCAATGAAAACGGTCCTAAGTGATGTATTTCGCCAGTAAACACGATGCTGCGGTCTTGCTTGTGCGTGAAATCATATTCTAAGCGCCTGGACAATCTCAGCCTTTTGTCGACGTGAGCTAATGATTTCCGAAATGAAATTACCGGGCTGATTGCAAACACAAGCTGGTGTCAGAAGTTCTCATGCAAAACCGATTCACAGTCTGATCGCTGCTGATTAAAGAACCGTCTCCTTTCATAGAAAAGACCGGTAATTATATAAGGTGTCCTCACGTGAAGTAATATGTGAACTGAAGGTGTTTGGAGTGCAAGGTGACCCCTTTATTCGCAGATTCAAGTGTTAGCCCTGTAATTAGTAGGTTTGTTATCTTTAAGATTGTTATTATGTGCAAACGCGACCTCAAATGATACTTGGGGCAAGGGAAGATACTTGCTTGTAAGTTCAGTAATGAGAAATGAAGTAATGACTTTTAATGAATATTTAATACGTTGAAAAGGTAATCGACGGTTTCTTGGAGGTTCTTTGAAAAAAAAAAAAAAAAAAAAAACGTTTTATGTGAAGCTTGAGATGTAATAAATTTATTTTCGAGGACTGTCAAATTCAGAGTGCGTAAATGAAATTAAATCGTAATCGAAGGAGAAAAATGCACATAAAGGGAACTTTTAACATTAACAAAAAGCTGCTTTTTCCTTCACGCCCCCTGTAGGTCACATCTTTTTATTTGCTTAAAGTACTGAGTTTTTTTTTTGCATAACATTTATGTCCTCTTCAAGGTTTATCTCTCTCTTTCTCACATGCACAGCAATGGTACAACTCTTTGATGAAGGCGGTGTGCGCCTGGCTGACGGACAGACTCGACCAGCAGCTGCATGTTTACCAACTCAAAACTCTCATCAAGATTGTCAAGGTAAAAAAAAATAAAAAATACAGCGTGGAGAAGTTTTTGTTCGAAACTCTGTTGATGCTAATTGACCATGACAAGAGTGTCAAGTTCAGCTTGGCTGCACAACGAATTCCATTACCATGAGAATGAGAGATTAATTAGTACACGAGTGGCATTTGAGGCGAATCCTGATGTACGAGAAGTCAAAAAGTAAAATCGAAGTGTCCTTAAACTATTTCATTGTTCTCCATGCTTGTTTTGGTTCTTTTTTTCTGTCATGCAGAAGTCGTACCGTGACTTCAGGCTGCAGGGCGTGTTGGATGGCACGTTGAACAACAAGAGCTACGAGACCGTTTACAACCGGCTCACTATCGAGGAAGCCACGGTGGCCGTATCGGCCGCGGACGGTCTGCAGGGCATTACCATGAGGGACAGCGATGAAGAGGAGGGTTAACGTCCCACCTAGAGGACGGTCATAAACTATATACAAAGAGGTCGGATTCCAGCTCTCCTGATTGGAGCTCACGCTTCATGCTCCCTAGCCAGTGCTACACTGCCCTCTTGTCTAAGCCAATGTCACCATGCTTGTATAAAACTCTCATTGGCCACTTACAGACAGCTAAAGTGTCTCTGTCGTTCTGTATTTGATGTGCAGTGATACGGTGGCTCATCACAAGGCAAGCTCGGGAAGCACTAATTTACCCACAAAGAACCAGCCGATGATTTGTAAGTGTATCATAGACACGGTGTACCAGAGTGAAAACTAGAAATACAGAGCATGAGGGAAGTAGCATCTGCTTATGTGCTGTTTTTTTATTTTTTGCATCAGCTTCGGATCCTCAGGCCAAACCTCCAGATATGGTGGATGAAATGCTAGTTGTTCACTGTTTATTCGATGAAGTCGTGACACTGTCCCACTCAATAGCTGTGAATTCACATTCAGATTCTTCTGTAGAAGTGTGTCATGTATAGTATGCTGTCAACGTCCAACTATGTTTCAGATGAATGAAAATGTCACTGGGTTTTAACAAGAGCTGTATATTTCTATTGTCTTTGTGCACCTGAGATCGCCCAGGTGTCTTAAGTGTTACAATTAAAGTGTTTTTAATGTCACTTCTCTGGTCTTTATTTTTTATTTTTTATGTTTTGCCTGAAATTATATGACACACATGAACACCAAGTAGACTATAAATGAAACATTTTAAAAAATCTTAAACAACATTATGCGTTTTAAAGAGCATTAAAAGAGATTATTATACGTTTTAAAATATTTATATCACACTAGATTAGTATGTAATAATATTTTAGGTAACCAGAAGCAAAAACTTTAAATGCAATTTTAGTTTGTTTATTTAAAACACTTTTATTAATGCTTGAATGTGATGATCTTACATACTCAACATTTTTATTTTATTTAGATTTCGTTTCAGCCACTATTAAAAAATTATGCCATTTGCTGGTCTCGGTGTCAAACCCATTCAGCGTGTGTGTTCTTTTCAGCATCACTTTAAATGGCCTTTATCTTTATTGTGCATCATATTAAACAAACAATTAAAAAATAAAGACATGGAATTCTATTCATAGGAACACATCACTAGAATAGTTTACCATACAACGCCGTTAACTAAATAAGACTTGGGTCACAATAATAGTAAGAGTTAAAATTATTTTTCCATTCTAATTTTGCTAAATAAAACGTAGAATAAAATATAGAAATAGAATGTTACCGCTGAAATATGACATTTATCATGTAAATTTAGCATTTGCTGTTTAATTCTGATATACAAGACGACCTTTTATTTAAACTGCAAATGATTTCAGCTTTAAACGTCGTCTATTTTGGGGGTTTACTGAGATATTTTCGATTCAGCGTTCTAGTATAGAGACCTTGAAGATATAGTCTACTATTATTATTTGTTTCACCTTAATATGAGGTTAAAAAAAAAAAAATTCAAGGCTTCAGTGTCAGAAATAAATCGCGACTGATGCAATTTCTGTCATCGAATCATGTCATTATATTTCTTAATGAAATGCACTTTTCACTAAGATGCAGCGAAAATAGACTATGGAAATATTGGCCTATGCATGTCATAATTATAATTTATCAAACCATATCAGATGACTAATAACTGAACTGTAAAGCAGTAAAATCCAAATCAGCCAAACCTGATGCATGTTTCTCTAGATTGAGCGACATTCTAGAAATACAAACATTCAACAAAACGAAGCAAATTATAAGATGCATCTGTGCTGTGATATTATTACAGTTTTTTTTTTTCGTTTTGCCTTCGCCCAGCTGAAGAAATCCGAGGAGCAGCATATGACAACAGTGAGGCGACTGCTTATTATGTGAACAAGCTCCAAATTGCAGGTTATTCGACACCCATCTGCTTCCAATTGAACAGCAGTCAAAATTAGCAATGTTCTAAAGTCGCCCTGAAAACACAAACATTATCATTTTAGCGCATTTATCTTACTGCCGAGCGTCAACAGCCATATATATATAATATACAATATATATATATAAACGATAGGCTATACAGAGTATGTATATTTTAGAATAAGTAGGCTAATAAACATACAAATATTTTAAAGCCATGATATGTCATCGACGCGCTCATTTTCCATATATGTTACCTTTTAAACAGAATAATCCTTCATGAATAAAAAAAAAGTCTTCGCATCGAATCAGTGTCAATTGTATTTCACACCGAGCTGCACTTTTCATTTCTGCTTTTGCTCGCGGACTGAGTGTTACGCGCGCGACTCTCTCTCTCTCTGACTCTCTCGTGGCATGATCTCAGCTCCTCGGAGGCGTTTTGCTGTTAATACCTCTCGTTCGCCGCACAATTCCCAGATGAATGCCCTCACGAGTTTTGCGTTTGGAAACGAAGGTCGTCTGATGCGAAATATTAGCTTTTCGTAATCGTTTTATCTGTGTGCGCGTGATGGAAAGCCGCGGAATGGTCGCGTGAAGTTTCACTAATGAGACGCGAAAGCATAACAAATAATTATTTTATTATATTTCGCATTAAATTGTATGTAGACATAATAGAGGAGTAATCTGTGAATTTATTGAAGGCTAAATCAGATGACAGGTGCTGCTTAAACACTGAGGAGACTGGGAAGTGTTGTAACAGTTTAACCAATTAAAATTAACTACAGGGTAAAATTACGATCATACGTGACCAACAGCCCCCTGAGGTGACATTATAAGACTTAGTATTAAAAAAGAAATGAACAGGACAATATGACATTTGCCTGTGGATTTAAAACATATACATAGTTTACTGTTTAGGCTAGTTTACTTTAATACTGTTGTGGTTTTAGAGTTACATGCATTTGTTTCGATTTTATTTTTGCTGTTTCGAATTGAAATATGTCCTATGTATTTACTATTTTGAATTAAAATGTGTTGTACCAAGCACATTTTATCACCACTATATATTCGTGCACAAAATGTTCATGTTTTTTGCTGGTAGTTTTATAGTTTGTAACAGCAGTTTAGGGAAAAGCAGATTTGTAAACAAATTTGTAGCAGATAAATATTCAATTCAAGTTTAGTTGTATAGCGATTTTCACGATACAAATCGTTGCAAATTAGTTTTACAGAAAATTTTAGTTTCAGTTTTAAAGTTTCTACATTAGTTTATATTAAGGCCTAGTTGTAGCTTATCAGTGGTGACTTGTGTCAAGTCGATGTCCATGTGGCAGAAATATACTGTAAAATTCATGCAAAATACATGATGCTTAAATCGAAAAAAAAAACAGTTACAACCAAACAAAACGTCTAAATCGTTTAAACAAAACGTCTAAATCCAAATATCGCGACAGAGTTTAATCTCAGTTTGTGTTCGCTTTACTTCAGACAAAACGTTTCACTCATGAATCTAAATGAAGTTGTTATAAAATCTCCTTCCATTCCGACCAAAAAAAAAAAAAAAAAACCGCAAGAGAAAGCGGTTTCAAATCAGGTAATTCAGGAGTTTTCATATGTCAAATGTTGACAAACATGATGCACGCGCGCGCGAGGTGCAGTGATGTCACAGCGAGGCGCGAGGGGACCGGAGATTCGTCCAGCGCTCTACAGTGCTAATAAAGAGCACCTTCTTGAGTTAGTCACCCGCAGCAGTGTGTAGGACAAGTGCAGGGAGAGAGAGAGCGAGGAAAAAGCCGCCGTAGTGATTGATATAACTAAATCGAGCATCTGGGATGCTTTACGCGTCTTTGACGTGCGCGCGTGGTGAGCCCTGAGTTGCGCTATTGACAAAACACTCTTTATTGAGCAATCCGGGGCGGACATAAATGCTGATTGTCCGCAATTGACAAGCAGCGGAGCAGCCAGGGGGGGCTTGGCGCTTGATGATGTCTTTTCTTGCGGGTCACTGAGAGGAATCAAACTTATCTACAAAAGCAGGACGCAGGTACAGGTGCTGCGCTCGAGTCATGGACGGCGCGCTGTACCACTCAGAGGGAATAATCGGCGCCCCTTCGGCTTCGACGGGAGCAGGTGTGATGGCGAGCTCCAAACCTCTCGCTTTTTCGATCGAAAGGATTATGGCCAGGACGCCCGAGCCAAAGTCGATACCGTTCCCGAACTTGCTCCACGCTCCCGCGGGGAAAGCGGAGCCCAAGCAGTCTCCCGCGCCGCTGCACTGCATGATCCCCCTCATGCCGCTCGCCTGCGAGCCCCCTCATAAACTTCACGTCAATGGATTAGACCACCCTGACGCGTTTTCCTACAACGCGGGCGAGCTGCTGAGCATCGGGTTGAATTACAAGAACGAGCAGCCAGACGCGACGCCATCGGCCATAGGACAGTACAAACTCTTCCGGCCGCGCGTCGTCAACCAGGCGTCGTTCCACGCCATGGGCGCCGCCGTCTGTTACCTGAACTGCGGGGAAAGCGCGTGTGCGCCTCACGCGGGTTTGGTGAACCTGCACCCCATGGCGTCGTACCTCCTCAACGCGCCGCTTCACGCGCGCCAGAAGAGCCTGTTCTCCTCTGAGAAGAGCAAACCGGACAGGTGTGCTCCTCCTGGCGCGTCTTTCAAGGAGCTTTCTCACTCTCACCTGCACCATTACATGAAGGAGAGCGCGCACATCTTGTCGGAGAAGCTGTTCAAGAACTCCACGGCCAAATTAAACAGCGGCTCTCCTCAAACCAAACCAAAAGTGTTCACCTGTGAAGTTTGTGGCAAGGTGAGACGAGCGAGATCGAGCTTCTGTTTTAGCCCAGATTGCATCCTTCACTTTTTTTTAACGCGATTTGCAATTTTCAGGTGTTCAACGCGCACTATAATTTAACGCGTCACATGCCGGTTCACACGGGCGCCAGACCATTCGTTTGCAAAGTGTGCGGCAAAGGATTCAGACAAGCGAGCACTCTGTGCCGCCATAAAATCATCCACACTCAGGTAATCAGGATTTTACAAGTAACTATTGAAATCATATTACTGCGACTGGTGTAATATCTCAAATCAATGTATTAACCCACATTGAAAAAGCTGTGTAGAAACGATTTTCATTTGCTGATAAATTTGTTATAAAGAAACAAGTAACACATTGAATTATATTTGAAATTTCGAAGTAGAAAAAAAAAACTGAAATGCATGGTATTTTCTTGTTAAACGTAGCCTACTCGTTAATTGTTTCATTTACATCTTTGAAAAATATTTTTTTACAGTGAACTACTATTTTATTGGTAAATATAGTCCTATATATAGCCTAATTAATAGCCGCATTAATTGTGTTTATTTGTTTTAATACACAGAAAAGTAGAAATTATAAATCAGAACTTATAAATGTCTGTTTTATTCAATTTTCAAGCAGGCCTAAAAAATTTAATAAAAGCATGGAATAAAAGCATGCTTGTAGGCTATATTTTCTTGGTCTGTATTAAAAGATTTATTTCTTGAGAAGTTTTTAGATTTTTATTCATGACGAGATAATGGTTTAAGTAAAAAAAATCTATAAATGTTAAAATAATGATACAACGGGAAAATGTGCGATCCCTATTTATCTAATTTTCAATAATAATAATCATAATGAAATATAATTGCAGGCTCATTTCCGTTAATTAGTATTCCGCTCAGTCAATAATAGCTTTACCTTTATTGTGTGTGTGTGATGAGGTTTCTTCTCCATTTGTTTGCAGGAAAAACCGCATAAATGCAACCAATGTGGCAAAGCTTTCAACCGAAGTTCAACTCTCAACACTCACACACGAATCCACGCGGGATACAAACCCTTCATCTGCGAATTCTGCGGCAAGGGATTCCATCAGAAAGGTATAGCTGTTCCAAAAGGGATTTTATATTTTATATCCATCGTGTAAATAACACAAACAACAAGATAGATAGATAGATAGATAGATAGATAGATAGATAGATAGATAGATAGATAGATAGATAGATAGATATTGTTGTTTTTTGGCATGTTTTTTTGGATTTGCTTCTTACATTTGTTTTTGTTTTGTTTTTTATTTCCAGGAAACTACAAAAACCACAAGCTGACCCACAGCGGAGAAAAACAGTTCAAGTGCAATATCTGCAACAAAGCCTTCCACCAGGTGTACAACCTCACGTTTCACATGCACACGCACAACGACAAGAAGCCTTTCACCTGTCCGACATGCGGCAAGGGTTTCTGCAGGAACTTTGATCTTAAGAAACACATTAGGAAACTGCACGACATTTCCCCGGGACCCCGCTCTCCATCGACACCCACCGCGGGCCTGGAGGCGCAGTGAAACTCCTCTGCGTCCCGGGAAAAAAAATTAAATAAAATGATGATGTTCGCGCATGCAACGTTTTATTATTATTATTTTTTAAAATGTATTTTTATTATTATTTGTATCATTTTGAGCGCCCGTCATCTTTGTTGAAGCTCGTCTGTGAATGGTAGATTATTACATGAATCTTTTTTACTCTCAGGGTAACGACAGTCTTATTTATTTGAAACTGTACTGTTGTCATTAACTTAAAGAGAGTAATCGAAACCCGTATATGGAACATTAATTCTCGTGAGCGCTGTGTATTTGAAACCCCACTTTATATGTTTATTATTTATACGGTTCTTTGTATTAGCTATACTGTTTGCCAACTGTTAACGTTTTGTTAGATCAATGTGAATATATATGCAAGGTTTGTTGTAAATTTCCAATGACATTTGATCTGTCTAAAAGATTATAAAACATATGATAAGGGGGTAGGGAATCGAAATAAATAAAACATATCTTATGCTATATATTTTTTTCTTTTTTAATACAAGCAGACTGCGTTTTTTTTAAGACGCATGTTATAAAAAAGACTAATAATAATAGATCATATCTGAGAGATAGAGACAATATTAACAGTTTCAGCGTCCTTTCTTTCTTGTCAAGCAATAGCCTGTCCATTAGGGTCTATGCAATGACGGTTATTTCATATTTCAGCTTAGCTAAATAAAATGAAAATCATAATTCTAGTGCTCTTTTTTGGCACTAATATAATTGCAGAAATCAGTAGGCTATCTGTAAGATACTGTGCGCACATTATGAAGAGAACAGGCCCCCTCTGGTGGACGAAACAAAAAAGGGAAATATTTAGTATTTAGGGATATATATACAGTATATATAGTATTTATAGCCGGTAAATTTATATTTCCTGTATGGGAAAGAGGCCACTGCAATTATAATTGTACTAAACAGGTGCTGAGATTCTGGCAAAAAGTTGCCAAAGCTCAGCGGCAATTGGTCAGATTTAAAAAAGGTTCCTTGTATAATTATTTTATATTTAATGTATTTAATGTTTTTTTTTAAAGCTTGTATTAGTGGTTTTTATTAGGATTTATTGGAATATAGATGCCAGTGATATGGTCTAAATCGTTAATAAATAGATCTCGAGGCATTGTGGTAATGGGTGGGGCCATAAACTACTTCAGCACCACAAGACTGAACAGCTCCCAATATTACATTATCTAAATGTTCTCTAAATGCTATATATATATATATATATATATATATATATATATCTATATATATATATATATATTCCTGACGTGAGCGCCTTGCAACGCAACACGGTCCTGATATTTGTTTGCATTCTTCTTTTCCAAGTTTCTGCAAAAATAGAACGCATTCAAATTCAATTCAACCTTTTTGTAAATTTGTGTAAAACTTCAGTTTCTATTATTGCTATTATTATGGGTTTTTATACAGTAAGACAATTTGAAAAATGCTCCCGTCCTAAAAAAAAAAAAAAAAAAAATTGCATTTATTTGGATACTGAATTTTGATTTGTCTTTCTGTCATATTTCCTACAACTGTACTCGGTGTGGTGTAATATTTGATTCTCTTTCACAGACGACAGAAAACGACTGTAAAAAATTGTATTTACACCAAATATAAAACTTTAAGAATAGTAGGGAAACTGTTTTGTTGGTTTTTGGGCCCTGGCCAATCTGTTTAACACGAATAATCTGGTATGGTTTTAATAATAACATCGCAAGATATTTTAACGAACTTAAAGAACGAAGAAACAAGCAAAACTGAAAGAACAGATTTGACCTCGTCGCTCCTTGCGCCACAGTATTTGTAGGAGAGCGCGAAAGGGGCGAGGCTTGTTTCCTCGAGCTACTCAGTCATAAAGCTGCGACGCGACGTCGAGGGCACGCGAGGAGGCAGTTCCGCGTTCTGAGTCGGGATTGGTGGGAACTAATCCAGGGCTCAGATTGATTTACTGATACTGAAACCGAGACACATTCCAGGCAGAAACAAATATATGTGCTGTGCTCTATACCGCATGGATAGGTCTGTTTAGCGCCATATTATTCGCCTGAAGTCTTGAGACTTCCGTCATTCACGTTCACGCGACACGTTCACTCCTAAGAGCTGCGGCGAGAGTTTATATATAAACCTCCTGTGCATTTCATACCACGTTAATGTGATTATTCAGCCGGTGCCACGTTGTAGGTGCTAGGACACTGCTTAAATCTAAAGGTACAGGTATGTATATAAAAAAACTCAGCATGCAGTCAGCAGTGTCGGGCAGTAACTACTTACTAGAAACTTAGTTACTGTAATAATATTAGTTTTTGCAGTAACTAGTAAGTTAGTGTAACTAATTACTAATAAGATTTCAGTAATAATATTAGTTACCATTCATAAAACAGCTTAATTTAATTTTTTTTTTTTTTTATCATCGCTGATTTATTTTAAATCAATCTATTTATTAATTGATTTATTTTTTTTATTTTTTTTTTGATGCATGCATGTGTTTTATGTAGTGAGTGAGGCAAGCTTGGTAAGAAATATTGCATTATATTGATTTTGTCAGGAAAAAAAGATGATCTGAAGACTGATTTGTAACTTGTGGCTTTACTCTGGCATTATATCCCACCCACACCCCTCTGATCAACATGTGGTTCATTATATTACTATAATTAAAAATCTTTTTGGAAAATTAAACCGTTTCTTACAAACTTATGTGATTTGATTAAATATAATCATATATGGGTAACGGAAAAATTACAATTAGCTTCAAGCTGCACATGACAATTAATGAGACATTAATTTCTACTTGAATGTCACTCAATATCAATCACTATTGTGTGTTTGTAATAACTTCCGACTGCGATTACTGTTGCAAGAAAGTCATAAGTAAAGTAAGAATATTACTTTTGAAAGGAGTAACTAGTAATGTGTAATATATTAGATTCTTTGAGTAACCAGCCCAGCACTGGCAGTCAGTCACTTGTTGCTTATAAGCAGCAGGAAGTCAACCATACAGAGCTGTTTCTCACTAACTCTGAGGTTTTGAGGCAAATGTCTGCGTGTTTGTTTCTCACAGTGGTTTTCTGTGTTGGTTTCAAACTAAAGGACCTTTTTAACTTCTAGTATTTTTCATAAATATCACGTTGGGGTAAGTTGTCACATGTGGTTTATATGTTTTTGTTTTTCATTAAATATTTTTATGTCATTTAAATAGCCTTCTAATTTATTTTAAATAACTGTTTCTTTTTAATAACATATTTTAAATGCATATATTTTGGATATATCCTAAAATGGTATTCATCTCAACGTAAGCTCCCTTTGTGACAGCTTAGTGTGACAACATGCCCCATTGGCTAATAACAGTGGACATGTTCAAGCTGCTTTTTATTTAATTATTTTTTTTTTTTTTTTATTTTTTTAGATTTTTTTTTTTTTTTTTTATTCTAAAAAGGTCATACTTAAAAAAAAAAAAAATATCCTCCCTCTGAGAAATATTCACTCAAGTAGAAAGTGTGACAACTAGCCCCGGTTTATATACATGCATGTTCTGTGCAGTAGCGCTAACATTAAAGTCATCCATTATTTTACTGACGCTTAGTGTGCAATGCATTACAGTCATTTTTTTCCTAAAGAATGCAAACCACATTCCAGGTGCTGTCAGTTTACTGCAGCTTTTATGTGATCATATGACATATGCTACTCTTTGAACTGAAGTTTTAAAGGAGCACAATTACAGCATGTACAGAAATGGTGCATTAGTTGCTGCTAATAAAACAGCAGGATGTGATTAAGAGTGAAATTATTGTTGAATCACTTTTCTGTATTTCTATCACTCTCAGCACTCCTCAAGTGTGTAGTTGTTGTAACCTGTGTGTTTTGGAAACTGGTCCAGTCATGCTGCGTCTCGTGAGGAGCCAGGGCCGAGGGTTTAGGGGCTGTGTGTGCTGTCAGCGGAGGTTTCAGCATCACCGTCATCACCAGCAGAATCCCAAGAGCGTCATAGCCATCCGCCGCGAGGATGTCAATGTGTGGGAGAGGCGCGCGCCTCTGGCTCCACGACACGTCAGGGAGATCACAGCAGCTGGGCATAAGGTGCTCGTCCAGCCCTCCAACAGACGGGCCATCCACGACAGAGTGAGTGACTGTTATTATTTTTGTAAAAATACATATACACATTTATTATATAAACAAAACTTTTTTTTTTGATGAGATTTTTTGTTTTGGATGAGTTTTATATATATAGGCTATGCATATTTTAATTTTAAATAATTTGTCATATATCTTTTACTTCTTTAGTGTCCTTTCCCACTTGATATTTCTAGTAGTCGCATGAATGAAAATCCTGTCTGTTTCTGTTTTCAGTACTATGAAAAAGCGGGCGCTGTTATCCAGGAGGACATCTCAGAGGCGTCTCTCATCGTCGGTGTGAAAAGGCCCCCGGAGGAAAAGGTGTACCCCCACAAGACCTATGCCTTCTTCTCTCACACAATTAAAGCACAAGAGGCAAACATGGGGCTCCTAGACGACCTTCTTAAAAAGGTGAAAGTCTCTTTGTGGAATCACACGGTCAAGGACAGTGTTTACACTGAAAGCCAACTGCAGTACTCTCTCTAGCGTCACATGTATTTGGAAATATTTATTCAGGACAAGCAGCTTTCACAAGATACTCATGTGTCAAAATATCCTTCCCTTTTTAGGAGGTTCGACTCATTGATTATGAAAAAATGGTGGACCCCAATGGCTACAGAATCGTAGCATTTGGGCAGTGGGCTGGTGTTGCTGGTATGGGACCTTTTTGATGGTGTCAACATAATGTATAATGAGTTAAAAAGGTGTAAAAATTTACTCACCCTCGTGTAATTCCAAATTTGTATGAAAACAAAATGAGATTTTCAAAAACATGCGAATATCTTAACTTTTGAATAGCAGTGCACATCTTCAAATGGTTTCTGTGCTGTAAGTGAAACATGTTGTCTGTATTTTTCACAGGAATGATTAACATTTTACACGGTCTGGGTCTGCGTTTTCTTGCTCTTGGACACCACACCCCATTTATGGTATTTGTTTTTGAATTGCTCAACTATTATAATGTCTACTCTTGAATTGCCACTTACACTATTATATGTGGTACACAGTTAGTGGTTCTTTATTAATTTATTTAGTCAATTATTTAGTGCATTTTCAGGATTAAAAACTGCAATGTTAAGGTATATGTTTTCATATTTGTCATTTGTCAGCACATTGGTATGGCGCACAACTACAGAAACGTCAGCCAGGCCATCCAGGCAGTGAGGGATTGTGGGTATGAAATATCCTTAGGTCTGATGCCCAAGTCCATTGGACCGCTCACATTTGTGTTCACTGGCACCGGCAATGTGTCCAAGGTAAGTGTGCATTTATTGTTCTGTAAATTAGTTTATGAGATGCTCTTAGTGCTTTACATTGAAAACCAGAGAAGCATGAGAAGGAATGCTTAGTATTATAAAAATGAAAATGCATCCTCTCCAGGGCGCTCAAGACATTTTTAACGAGCTCCCCTGTGAGTACGTGGAGCCTCATGAGTTGAAAGAAGTCTCAGAGAGTGGAGGTACTTCTTGTATTTCCTGTTTTTCTTTGTTTTGTTTTTTTATGGTTACACTTAGGAGGAAGTGTATTTGCACCTGAGGTGTTTACAGTAATCAGCGTTTTGCTGGGCATGCAAATTGACTCATGCTAATCTGCTTTGCAGACATGACCAAAGTGTACGGCACAGTGATCAGCAGACACCACCACCTGATAAGAAAGAGCGACGGACTCTACGACCCCCTGGAGTACGAAAACCATCCTGAGCTTTACACATCACACTTCAGGGAGACCGTAAGTAAATACCAGGCCGCTGATCGGTTTGGCTGCGACTTAAAGGAATAGTTCAGAACAGATTTGGAGAAATTTAGCATTACATCACTTGCTTAGCAATGGATCCTTTGCAGTGAATGGGTGCCGTCAGAATGAGAGTCCAAACAGCTGATATAAACATCACAGTAATCTACAAGTAATTCACATGACTCTAATAAAGAGGATGGAAGTTTTCACTGGAGGAAGTGTTATTATGGACTGGTATTTTGGCGGGAAGTGATGGTTTAAAGTTAAAATCCTATGATGAATGTGTTTCTTACAAACTTGCAGCTTTTCTCTTCACAATATGTTAACTGATGGACTGGAGTGGTGTGGATTACTGTGATGTTTTTATCAGCTGTTTGGACTTTCATTCTGACGGCACCCATTCACTGCAGAGGATCCACTGGTGAGCAAGTGAGGAAGTGCTAAATTTATCCGCATCTTGGCAAGGCATGAGAGTGAGTAAATTTTCAGCAAATCTTCATTTCTAGGTGAACTGTTCCTTTAAGGCGAGGTCACATTTACCTCCATCGCAGGCAAACTCCAGTTGTTTTATTGGAAATCCACATGATCTGGATCATTTTGCAAAATTTCACCGAAATGAGACGGCGTCTTTTATTGAATGCAGTGTCTGAAAAGCAAACGTGACTGAAATGCATTGTTTTTGCACAGGTGGCCCCTTACACAACCTGCCTGATAAACGGCATATACTGGGACCCTCACACACCCAGACTGCTGCGGCGACTGGACGCCCAACGACTGATTAGAACCGTTATACCTGCATCATCATCACCTGATCATGGCTGCCCTGCACTTCCCCACAAGTGAGCTCCTTCTGTCTAAGTATCATAAAAGCTGACCCTTATAAAGTCATACGGTAGTTTTCTTTGAGAAAACGACAATCTGATCCTTTATGAATTTCAGATTCTTGGCCATTTGTGACATCTCTGCGGACACAGGCGGCTCCATTGAGTTCATGACTGAGTGCACCACTATTGAGAAGCCCTTCTGCATGTATGATGCCAACCAGCATATAGACCATGACAGGTGTGCCACTACTTCCTCCAACTGCATAAACCCCCTAACACTGAATATTAAACTTCAGCACTAAGCTTGGTCTGGAGGATGGTGACACCAGTTAGAAGTCCCAAAGACTTACCTGAGTTATGACTAGAGACTAGAATACCATGCATACTTAAGGAAAAAATGGTTCTAAACCAAACCAGATTAGGATTCTTCAGTTTGTAACTAGAGCAGAACCATTTTTGGTATGAAATAGAACCCATTCCATAAAGAACCATGCTTTGGCAGTGCTTTATACAATGTTCATGGTGTTATAAAGAACCTTTAAAATAGTAGTTTATTTATTATTATTATTATTATTAATATAATAATTTTTTTATATAATATCTTATATTGTTTATTTTATTTTGTTTTTGTTTTGTTTTTTGTCCCTGCTATTATTTTACTTGTCTTATCAAATTATTATTTACAATTAGGTACTTTTATTTTTAGTGGAGAAAATTAGAAAATTATCCTTAAATAAAGAGCTGGTCCCACTTACATAACAAACAAAAAAATGACAGAATTGGTAGGAAACCAGTTACACTTTAAATATTTTAAACCAAACTTTTAAAACTATTTTTGGAGTTAAAAGTTGTAGATATTTAAAGGATATCGAGTACCTGTTGAGGATGTTTTGATACCGTGTGTAGTTGTATGTCTGGGCTCCAGAAATAGGATATCGAGTACCTGTTGAGGATGTTTTGATACCGTGTGTAGTTGTATGTTTTGGATAGATTTAGATTTAAAAAAAAAAAAAAAGGAATAAAGTTCTGGGAATGCTGTTCTCTAACACAAAGTACCATTTAAGCATAAAAGGACAATATGGTTCTCAATAGAAGTATTACTATGTGGAAAGAACCTTTAAAGAACCAATCTTTTAGGAACCAATCCCCCATCAACGCTGTAGAAACACTTAGCAATGCACTAAAATCGACTCAGAACACCATAGCAAGGCCCTGGTAACATTCATGTTTATTATAAAATGTGTCTGTGCAGTGTGGAAGGTAATGGCATTCTCATGTGCTCCATCGATAACCTGCCCGCCCAGCTGCCCATCGAGGCGACCGAGTATTTTGGGGACCGGCTGTTCCCTTACATCTGGGAGATGGTAAGATATAACACAGGGTGGTGAGTAATGGACCAGCAGCATAAGATGCTTTGCTCTGGAGAGGAGTGCTTTGAACAATAGTATGGCTATGATTGAGAGACTTTTTTTCTTTCTTGGCTGGTTGAATTTAATGTGATGCATAATGCTGCTGATGATTTAAGCAGGTTTGTAATGGTAGCCTTTGTCCCACAGCTCTCATCAGACGCCACCAGACCGCTAGAGGAAGAGGACTTCTCTCCACAAGTCAGAGATGTGAGTGTATTAAGAGGGTGTTTTTACAACTTTTTTTCGGGGGGATGCTTCCTCTAAGCTGTGTTCATGTGCGGTCGTGCACTTCTGCACAAAATGCTGCACAGAAGGCAGACTCAGAAATGTGTGGAAAAACTTGAATCAGAGCTAAATGGGCGGCGTTTCAACTGGAGCCCATCCACACATCCATTGATTTTCAGTATGGAACTAAAGCTGAGAAATCTGAAATACACATTTCTGTTTACTTTGAGGTAAGGGCCGTGGCTTAGATCAGTGCAGAGTTAGAAAGTTCATAGCAGCACTGAATGGAATGGCAAAAATAATGTTTTTTTTCCATTCCACACATACACTACTGTTCAAAAGTTTGGGGTCTGTAAGAGTTTTGTAGTGTTTATGAAAGAAGTCTCTTTTGCTCATCAAGGCTGACTTAGTTCAAAAGTTTGGGGTTGTTAAGGTTTTTTTGTGAGTTTTATTATTATTATTATTATTGCAATTTTTAAATAACTGTTTTAATATATTTTAAATTGTAATTTATTCCTGTGATGTGATTTCTCATTATCATTACATTGATGCATTTTTTTCAGTATTCTTTGATGAATAGAAAATTTAATAGAACAAAACTTTTGGAATAGAAATCTTTTAAAACATTATAGATGTCGTTACTGTCACTTTTTATCAATTGAATGCATCTATGCTAAATAAGTGTCTTAATGACCCCAAACTTTTGAACGGTACAGAGGCCATTGCAATTGTTATCTCAAGAAAATAAGGCAGAGAAATACAATAAATATATTTAGTAATTGTGTAGAAAAAAGGAGGGTTTACAAAAAAAAATGGCTTGATGAAATTAACTGTTTGCATTGCATTCATTTTTAAAAATATACTATTAAATGTGTGTTTCTTGCGATATTAAAAACTGCAGGACAACCATAAAATAACCATAAAAAGTTGTTTGTAATTCTACTTGAATTCAGATTCAAATGATGTTCTGCATTCTGTTTGCTCCACTGATTCAAATTCAAAAGTGAATTGAATGTGAATGTAAAAATCTCAGTGCATAACCTTACACGATATTCATGTGGCTTGGTATTTCAGAATATACCGTGATGTACTAAATGCAATACCATGGTACTTTTTTGTTAGCATGATCTATTTGGTGCACATTGCAGTAGTATTATTTGTATTACATGCACTGTTTTCCTCAATCTAGGCTGTAATTACCTCCAATGGGAAGTTGACGCCTAAGTTTGAATACATTCAGAAACTTCGAGAAAGGAGGTAAGGGACATTTTTTTCAATGAAGTTAATTCAATCACGTGTTCAATCCCGTGTTACAATAGCTCTTTAAGGCTTCGAGTGTGTTTTGTCCAATTGGACACTCGCCGTGATGTTTTATGAGGCACAGAAGTTCTTTTAACATTGCTTGGATGATATGCTTACACACTGAGGATGGCAGACTTATTCTGAAGATTTCTTCAAAGGTTGAAAGACAGGTAAAAACATTGCCATATCCCAGAGCTCAACAGCTTGTAGTCTTTATATGCTCACATATCGCTAAAGATCAAACTGCTTTGAGTTACACCTGAATGTAGACACTGCTTGTATATGCAAAAGATAAGAACGCAGGGCTGATATAGACCCCAGTTCCTCTTGAAAAGGTCAGAAACTACACACGTATTGGTGCTTTTGGATGATGATGATAATGTAAATGTATGTTTCTGTTTTATTTGAGAGTAATTTGTAAAAGTCCCAATGAAACCGGTGTGAAACACAGCCTGTTTAGCTCAGTTTTGTGAGGCTAATAAATTTCCCAGGATGAAATTGAAACATTAAACCTTAGTAAGTTCATACACTGGAAACGTAAAGAGAAAACAAGTTGCTGACCGTGTTTGTTTTGTTCAGACACAGGTTGTGTGCCTCCTTCTGCACTGCCTTAACACCTTGCTTGGCTAGAGCACACGTTCGCTGAGTGCGTTCTCTCATGGGTAGACAATCTTACTCTCTCACCGAAGCCGCAGTCTCTCCCACTCGCTCTTTTTCTTGGGATTTTTTGCATGCCAGAAAAAGAAATCAATGCACCAGTTCTTTTTTAGTTTTAAGTTTAATTATTCTCCAAGGTAAGCTTCTTTTGCATGAGCCAATTCATGGCCATTAATTGATTATATCACGTTTTTGAATCATTTTCATTAAATGGAATAGCTCATTCCTTTCATTTTTTTTTTCTTATTCAAGATGTAATCAAAGCTTCCTATGCTTTCTGCAGTCAACATGTCTTTCTCAAAACACTCTCTTTTGTCTCGGTCTCATTCAGTGGTGAAGAGCTAGGTTGACAAAACATTACACTGAATTTGCAAGTCTGTTTGTATCCATTGTGGTCTATACTTAATGGAGCCACCCACAAGCCAACATTGATCTCCATTTAATCAATGGAAAGCATTAAAGACCCACCCTTTGACTTGTTTTGATTTACTTGTTGTTCTTGTCCTGAATGAAAACCGTCTAAGAGAGTCATTGCCTTTGATAGATACATAGTGTAATATAGACAAAATAATTATGTATTATTAATTAGTTTTATTTTGTATTCAGTATTAAATAATGTATAGTAATATGAAAATGTAATAATAGCTTTTTAAAAAAAAAAGAATTATAACAAAATTATTATTATATATGGTAATGTGTGTGTGTGTTTATATATATATATATATATATATATATATATAGTATATGGTGTGTATATATATATATATGTATATGTGTGTGTATATATAATATATATATATATATATATATATATATATATATATATATATATATATATATATATATATATATATATATATAAAAACTAAAAAAAATATTTAAATATTAAAAATTATAATTATTTAATTTCTTGTTTTTTCCTATTATCTTTTATGTTATTTCATTTTAGAGTTATTCTTATATACACAAACATGCACATTGCAGTCTTGCACTACATATTTAGCCATTGTGTCATGCTATTTTTTTTAATTATCTCACACCACTGGTTTGTGGTTTTAAGATGGCATGTCAAGTGTAAAAACACAGGTCTCGAGACCCCTGTGATCGGTTCTGTCTCAACCTGCTTATTTGGCAAGTCTATATTTCAACTAATTAGTTCTCTAGTCTTTCAAACAACCCACAGATTTTAAAAATATGTAGTTTTGCACATTCATGTGATAAATTGTCTTATTTTGCTTTTGCCACTGATTTAAACAAGCCAAAAGCCACTGGAGGCAGTGCCATTTTTAATGCTTTAGGGGTTTCATACTCATAAACACACTATGACTGTGTTAAAAATGACTGTAAGGCCAAGCAAAACCTTATTATTTGATATGAAAGTGTGCCATATTATGAACTAATGCACCTTATTATGAGAGCTTTTAAAAGTAGCACTAAATAGCAGTAAAACCCTGATCTAAAACACATATTTAGTGGTTATTATGAATGTCTAGTTTAATGGTATTCTGAGAAAGGCATGCAGGTGGTTGGGGGTTAAGTGTTACATTTTTGCTCATGTGCCGCATCAGATCCAATTAGGCTGAACGACGGGGGAGCTTGGATCACATGTGTCTCCCAAGGGACTTGCGAAGCAAAACGTTGATTTAACAGCCCTCTTAAACTGCTTTGATTATATCCTGAATGGAGAACTGTCTGATCTAGAAGTAGATCTATATGTTTTCCTTCAGTTTTTTTAGGCACCCTATCTGCTCCTGAAGTGCCATTGTCCATTTCTGTGTTTTTGGAGGTTTACTCTTGTCGTAAAATGAAAAATGAATCTGTGATGTTTTATGTTGATGTTTTACATTTTTTTGATTTCATATCGTGGACAATCCCACAAGATCTTCCCATGTTCTTTTGTGGGTTTTGCATCCCTTTCAATCGGTTTAAGATCACTATCCAGCAGGATATGTTTTGTGATTTCACAGATTGCTTGGCTAGTGAGAGGGATAGTGTGTGTATGAGTGTGTGTGAGTGTGTTAGTTGTAATGGCTGTACCATCTGGCAAACAGGGAATCGGAGCAGATCCTAAAGAAAGGAGGAATGAAGCGGGTGCTTTTGCTGGGTGCAGGATATGTGTCTGGGCCAGTTATCGAGTATCTCACCAGAGACGCTGGCACTCAGGTCACAGTGGGTATGTTCCCGCATCAAAATCTGTCTGGAATGCAGTGTAGAATTTACAGTCGCAATTCTTTAATAAAAATCTTGTGTGATCTTTGCATCGCAGCATCGAATCTGTTGAATCAGGCTGAGGACATGGCAGCCAAGTACCCCAACACCATCGCCATGATGCTGGACATCACCCGCCAGGAAAGCCACCTCGAGTCTCTGATCAAAGACCACGACATCGTCATCAGGCATAATCATGAACTTCATTCACTTAGTTATGCTTTGACATTAGCTATTCTACTTTAACATACACTTTTAAAGCTAATTTCTTTTGTTGTTTTTGCTATCTAGCATGCTGCCGTATGCATTTCATCCACAAGTAGCTAAGCACTGCATTAAAATGAAGGTGAACATGGTGACCGCCAGTTACTTGAGCCCAGCTATGAAGGAGCTTCAGAAGAGGTAGGGAACTTCCTGTTTCTTAGAAAACAATTTAATTTTAAAGCGATAGTTCACCCAAAAATGAAAATTATCATTATTTTCTCCTGAGGGACAAGAGAATCTGATTTTGTTTAGTGTTTTTATTTTTTATTTTGTTGTTTTGTTTTGTTTTGTTGGTGTGTTTGTTTCAGTTTTTTTTTTTTTGTCTTGTTTTTGGTTTGTTATATTATTGCTTTTGTTTGCTTTGCCTTTGTTTTGTTGTGTTTTTTTCTTTGCTTTTGTTTGTTTTGAAGTGTTTTTTTTTTGTTTTGATTTGCTTTGATTTGGTTTTGTTTGTTTTGTTGAGTTCTTGCCTTTGTTTTGGTGCACTTGAATTTTGTTGGTCTTTCAGTTTCATCTTGATTTTGAGAGCAAACTTGTCAAAAGTTAATAAGCAGTGAAGCAGTTTTGTTCAAATACTATACTTAATATTTTATGTATATTTAATAAATAAAAATAAAGATTGTCAAACTACTTAAATTATTATTTTTAGTAAGGATTTTTCTTAATTTCTAAAAAATAATTTTTAGGACAGTTTTGTCCTCCTTGCATTTTGACTACGCTTACTCAAAAAATGTCAAAATGAATTGTGATACAGAAATTACAAACATGGTCATCATAAGAGGTATTTAAAAAATAATAATAATAAATAGGACAAAAAAAATAGCATCATGTCATTGACTGAACTGTTGCAAACAAATAGAGATGGTGAGTTGAACTCAAGAACCAAATTTTCGTGTGAATCATTTAGACTGGTTTTGTTAACTGGATCAGCTAATTAATTGAAAAGTACAACGATTTATGAATCAGACAGATTTTTTTTATATTTTGGAGAACTGTCACTTAAGTTCAAATCAGTCACCGTAAGTATCTTTCTATGACCTTATTGGATTTTAAACTGCCTCTGGTTGACTTCATTAATATATGCGTGTGACTTCACCATGATTGGCTGTTGTTTCCCAAGGCTGAGGATGCTGGCATCACCATCGTCAATGAGATGGGTCTGGACCCTGGCATTGATCACATGTTGGCCATGGAGTGCATCGACCAGGCCAAGGCAGACGGTTGCACTGTAGGTATTGCATGCGTGCACTCGTGTTTGTTTACCACTTGGATGTGTTGATGGGTATTTGCGATAGAGTGACATACTGTCGCACCATTGGTGCACTCATCACCACGTCTGGAAGACATATTGACAGACCTCAACAAACGTTCACAGCATCTTGAATGTTCATTTTTACTTACTTAGCGGTCAGGCACAGCATGGTCTTTGTGAAAATTTGGTCAAATCACATGGTGCTCTTGTAGTTGCTCCAAATTTCAATCACTGTTTCTTGACAGGTGGAAACGTACAGCTCTTTTTGTGGTGGTCTTCCTGCCCCAGAGTGCTCGGACAACCCACTGCGTTATAAGTTCAGCTGGAGTCCGTACGGCGTCCTGCTCAACACCATCAGTCCAGCCATCTATCTGAAAGACAATCAGGTGACACTTCAAAAATAACCTCTACAATTCTGCAGTGTCTAACAATCAGCCACCCGAAAGCCTCATAGCAGTATAATAAAAACATTTACAAACAATGTGGTTTGTCTGTTCAGGTGGTCAGTGTTCCTCCCGGCGGGGCTCTCCTGGATGTCACAAAGCCCATGGACTTCATGCCTGGTTTCAACCTGGAGGGCTTCCCCAACCGGGACAGCACCAAATACGCACAGCCGTACGGGATTGAGTCTGCGCACACACTCATCAGAGGAACTCTGCGCTTCAGGGTATTCATGCTAATGTGATGTAAAGATGTGTGTAATCTCAGTGTTGCTCCAGTGCTTGTGTGTCATCCTGAAATGCATGTGTCTTCAGGGCTTCTCCTCTGCAATGAGTGGCTTCGTCAAACTGGGACTCATTAACACTGAACCCTGTCCACAGCTGGGACACACCGCTTCTCCTGTTTCATGGGTCTGGAGTTATGGACCTTTTTCCATCCAACTCATAAAATGTTTTTTTTTTTTAATGAAAATATATACTATAAATACAAAACAATAATGATATATATATGTAAATGCCATTTTGTTTCATACACAGAAAGAGCTTCTCTGTAGGCAGATTGGCTTGTCCACGTCTGTGAGCAGCAGTGTCTTTGAAGATGCCGTTTATGAGCGGGTCGGACGGGATGACTTCAGAATGCAGAGTCTCAGATGGTGGGTTTAGGAGTTCACTAACAATATTTTTTAGACTTCCATCTAGTGGTTGACCGATATATCCCCAAGGCTGATAATTCGGCCAATATTTGACATTTTTCAAATGTCGGCATCAGCTAATAAGTTTTTCTGTTTAGTCGTTTATGATCGAGACTTATTTTGGCGGCACTGAGAATAGCAGCACCTGAGAGGATGGTGATTAGGCCAATTTTTGACTCTTTATTGTTTGCTCTCACCATCTAACAGTTCTGCCTAATACGGACAGAAGTCTAATAATCAGAACTGTTAAACAAAGAAATTAAAAGGTATACAAAAAGTATTATAATGAATGCTTATAAATTATTAGTAATAGAAAGGAATTATAATACTTTCTTATTTATGTAAGCATTCAGCAAATATCAAATTTCTCAAATATTAATTAAAATAAATGCAATTATAATTACACAAAATTCAGTTATTGTTAAAAATGATCATTTATAAATAAAAATAAAAATATACATGTATATCAGTCATCGACCACTCTGCTTTCTAAGATATTGGCATCGGCTGTCAAAAAAAGACAATATCGGTCGACCACTACTTCCATCACAGTACCTGCTGATATAGAGTGCTGGGTAGTAACTGATTATGTATGTAATCAGATTCCAAAGTATGTAATCAGATTCCAAAAATGTTTCAATTGACATTAGATTATTTAAAAAAAATGCCCATAATCAGATTACAGTTACTTTTTATGGATTACATGATTACAAATGTATTGAGTCTCCCTAGTTCTTGTTTTTTTTTTCTTTTAAAGTTTACCTTCTAAAAAATTCAACTGTGTCTTATTGAATACATTGAATTTTCATGATATAGAAAGGCCATGTAAATTCATTCGCAGTCCATGCATCTGAATTTGGGGACAAAATCAGTCAATTACTCCACGTATGAGATGAATAATTACACAAGTTACTAAACACTGCCAATGTATAACTAACACAAATATTTACAAACCTAGAAAACTTTGACCAAGTCATTGCTGTTTAATGTTTGTTTATGTGATGCAGGGATTTCTAAACTTTTTTTTCTCAGTCAGACCGCTTTGACCTACAGTAAAATATTTACTTGAGATTTAATTGGAACATCTTAACAACAAATTTGCGTTTTCTGGTGTTGATTATTGGTCTTATATTTTATTCTCTTTGTTTTCGTTTTTTCTAACAATAATTCCAATTAAATTAGCAAGTTAGATCATAGGTTATCTAAAAGTAATCCAGAAGTAGTCAGAATACAATACCTAAAATTAGCAATTTAGATTACATTACCGACTACCGTTTTTATTAATGAATTTGTAATCAGTAACCCAGCACTGCTGATATAAGAGGGAGGTTTTTTAACATTTTTATCAGGCTCGGGATGCTCAGTGAAGAGCCGGTTCCTCACGCTGACACCATCTTAGCAGCAGTTGCTAAGCATCTGGAGGCCAAACTGTCTTTTGGTAAAGTGCCAGTTCCTCTTCCTTTTTTATGTAAATCTGTCTTATGTCATGAGATTCAGAGAGCTTTGAAGATTCAGCATGTGTTTCTGAAGATCATCCATCCGTTATGCTGTTAAATGTCTTAAACTAATCCTGAAGTCCAGTTCCAGATAAATGATTGCTGTTTTTGGATCGTTCTGTCACGCGCAGCTAAAGGTGAGCGCGATATGATCGTCATGAGGAACGATGTCGGAATCAGACACCCAACTGGCGAGCTGGAGACCAAACACATCAGTCTGGTGGTCTACGGGGACCCCGATGGATACTCAGCCATGGCCAAAACCGTGGGCTACCCAGCAGCCATTGCAGCCCGTATGGTGCTCAACGGTCAGTGCAATGCTCATTTAACATTCAATTTCCTTTAGAGATACACCAATATATAAAGTTGGGCCAATACAGATTATTTATACTTTGAAAAGTGATATTTTGCATTTTTTTTTTTAAATAAAGATATATTTATTGGGAATATACATAAAAGTGTAAAATATGCAAATGCAAAAAATATCAGCACATTCCCTTTTCCCACTAATTTGTTGTTTTTCAGCTGCAACTGCAAAAAATCTTTTCCCTCCACAAACATTTAACATAGGCCTGCTATGTTAAATGTCAATGGTCAACTTTCATTTCTAAACCTAATTTTTTCTTAAAGTTTACATGGAAAATATAACTTTTACAAATATCACACAATGCTCATTGCATTTTAATTCAACATTTTATTTTATTCATATTTAATAACAGGTAGACCAGCTTGCAATTGTCATTTGGATGTCATTTATTGGCTTAAATATAAAATTATATCTTAAATATAACTATTTTAATTATTGGACATTAAAA